>NC_074702.1:13669627-13962127 GCF_029448725.1 Salvelinus fontinalis
TAAATCAACTTTCAATATCAAAATTTACTCACGACAAAACTGGTCAGATCTCCAGCTGCTGACAAGGCCACCGGATGCCTGACAGAAAGTCACATATGTCTGTAAGTGGCGGCACAGGGCATCCCCACCCTCTCCCTCCTTCATGCACTCCTCAAAGTGCTCTTGTGGTGGCACAACAGCATGGCATTGGGCAAATGGACCCTTGGTTGACTTTATGATGCTACAAGCCGGCGGGGGTCCACTGGTGGGAGGACACTTCAAGCCACCGTCACATCCTGTCTGACATTTGACCCCTTCCTGAACCACTAACCACCCCGCTGCAAACTTCTCCACAGACGGCTCCTGCAGCCCACTGGGCAGCAGGAAGTCATCTTCCTTCTTGTCATTATAGTTGCCACAGAGACCACCGGTAACACCTTTGTAAGTGGATGGAAGCTGTATGATGGCGCCAGCAACGGTGTCGTAGGTCACCATCAAGCCAAAGTCTGTTACCACGATGATGTTAATGCCGTTCTGGTAGGCCCTGACCTTTCCATCTCCGAGTGACAGTGGGAGATTTGTTGCAACGTCATCCACCTGGGAAAGGAGGAAAGATTGAAAACATCCGTTTTCTAATCAAGTGTTGCTTTTTAATACTGAAATGAGTAGATCAAGACAGAAAACTACCGTTATTTCCCATATAACTCTGGGAGACATAGATATCTTGTATTTGTAGGCCTGTATTTCAACCCTCCTGGTGACCATTGCATCATCCATCTTGGTCAACTGCTGCACTGACACAACAAACGGAGCCATCGATCCGTCTTTCTCCACAACCTCCGACATTTTGTACACACAGTCCCCGTGTAGGCTGAAGCAGCTGCCATCGAACGAGTGGAATCTTCTGGCCCCGCTCACATGGCAGGTGCCTGTGCTCATGGGTATACAAGCCTGCACCCCGTCTTGGACCTGGCACTTCTCATTGGGACCGCAGGCAAACTTCACATTACACTCCATATGTCCATCCTTTTTACACACACAGCGCTCTTTGCACTGGCCGTTGGGGAAGAACACCTGGCCCATCAGGTAGTATTGGCCTTGGTGAATGCAGCCACATTCAGCCAGCGGCACACACTCGCTGTCGCTCTGTATGAAGCCGTCGTCACAGACACAGCCCTCGGTGCACAGGGAGTTCTCACAGCTCTCAGGCTCATCGAGGCCGCTGCAGGTCTGGGGGCAGCCTGAGGCACACACCTCATAGTGGCTGTTGGCCTTGCAGGAAGATGCTACAACACATTAGGTCAAACATGATACAATTGAATAATGTCGGAACCAGGAGCTGTTAGCTAGACAAGCCACTTCTGACTTATTGTAATGACCATAATTGTTACAGTCGTTGTTTTGAAATACACATCTGATGAGGTGTGTCTGTGCACTACTTACGACAGAAGCTGTCCAACCTCCACTGTTCCACCTTGGCAGGGGCATCCTGGCAGGCAGTGGTGTAGGTGCTGAGGGCGTTACAGAGGGCAGAGGCATGGCCACGGTACAGACACATATCAAACACACAGTACTCATAGTACTCTGTGGGGTCCACCTTGGCGTGGCAGTGCTTGAACGGACCGTTTTTGTCTGTGATCCTGCCGCAATACTTCCCTGTTTGGTAATCAAGCATCAGGCTGTGGTCACAGGTGGGGCACTTCTTGCCGTCGCAGTCGCTGGAGCAGCCAGGGTCGTTCCCCACTTTCCAGCTGTCCCCAAATACTGTTGGGGTGTTGGCAGGGCTCTTGTCTGGTTTGAGGAGGTCGTCGTTCCGTTGGCCGTTCCAGTTTCCGCAGAGCCCTCCGATGAGGTCTGAGTAGGAGCTGGGGAGGGTTAGGGAGACGTGGCTGTTCCAGTTGAACTTCAGTGTCAGGCCAAATTTGGTCTTCACCACCCCGAAATACCCACTGCGGAAGATGGACAGTTGACCATCTTCTACATCAAATGGCAAGTTCACGTACTGGTTGTTGACCTGGGAAGAGAGAAAGAAACGTTAATGAAACACGAAGGATGATACTGTCCTGATATTTCCTCTTACATTAAGTAGTATAATCATAAAAGCTCATTGACCAAGCCACATTTTAGGGTAGCTTACCAATACTTTGCCAGGGTTGTCCCTACTCATGGTGATGATGTTTTTGAAGACAATGATGGTGACTGTTTTTGTATAAGACACTGCCGTGTTCCTCCCCCTATTCTGATTCTTTACAAGCACCTCAAAAGGCGCCAGAGACTTGTCATCTTTGCTGACCAATTTGGAGAGAACGTAAGTACACGTTCCCTGGAAGTCGAACCTCTTGCCATCAAACGTGCGGTAGTGGGGGTCGCCTGAACCTTGGCAAGTGGCATAAGATGTTGGGTAGCAATCTCTCTTACCACTCTGCAGGCCACACATCTCTGACTTCTTGCATGCTGTTGCTTTGCATTCAACCTTGGCTGTTCCTGGATTGCATTCACACTGCTTTGTGCATTTGTCATCTTCCCAGAACTTCATTCCAGACGGGTAGTATCGCCCTTCATATGAGCAGCCACAGCTCTCCTTGGAGACGCATTTGTCTCCACTGAGGACAAAGCCCTTGTTGCATTGACAGGTCTCCACACAGGGTTCCTTGCACTTTGCTTCAGCATCTAGATCTGAACAAGAGGCAGGGCAAGCTGTGCCACACGCCTCGTAGTAGCTGTTTGACGGACATTCCAGTGCTGCAAATGTGAAATGAGAAATAGATTTAAATAATAGTGAAAAGTGCAATCTAAAAATCTGCATGAAATGTCTGGAAAGAGGAAAACTCACAGCATCCAGTGATTGTCCTCCACTCAGGGCTAATTTTGACCCCCTCGGCCAAACAGGCATCATTGTAGCTTTTCATGTTCTCACAGAGGAACTGATAGATGCCTTTATTGATGCAGACGTCATAGACACAGTTGTCCATGAACATGCCTGGGTCCAGGACCTTGTGGCAGCTGGCGAATGGGCCATCTTTTTTGGCCAATAGACCACATAACTTCTCTCCCTTGTATTTCTGTTGGAGAGCCGGAGTGCAGCTAGGACATTCCCCTTGGCAGTCATCATGACAGAACAAGTCGCCGTCTTCAGTTCTCCAGCTCTGGGCAAACTTCACCACTGTGGGTTCCTTGCTACCTTTGGGGTTAGTGAACTCATCATTGCGATCCCCGTTGTAGTTCCCACAGAGCCCACCCAGGGTGCGGAAGTAGCTGCTGGGGACAGTGATGTAGAACTTCATGTTCCAGTCGTACATAACCTTCAGGCCAAAGTTTGTCTTCAGAACAGCATAGCTGCCACTATACACCACCGTTAGGTTTCCCCCGGCTAGGGTCACAGGCAGGTAGACATTCTCACCATTCACCTAAGAAAAGATCAATAAGCATATAGAAAAACCACTCAGTTCACCTCCTGGATTGACCAAATTTACCATGGAACTGACCCCAGTCCTGATCATTTCCCTCTGGTCTCTTGTTACTTACCTCAACCTTCCCTTTATGCGTGCTGATCACAACAGTCAGCCCATAGACCGTGACTGAGACTTTCCTTACGAAAGACACCCTCTTGTTCCCTCTGTGGTTGTTCTTGGTTAGGACAGTGAACGGGATGAGGCCAGGTTCAGATTTAACAACCGTGGCCATGACATAAGAGCAGGTGCCCTGGAAGTCAAATCGCTCCCCATCAAAGGTGAGGTAGTGGGGGTCGCCCACAGCCCTGCAGGTGGCCTTGGACTGGGCCACACATACCGCCTTATTGTTCTTCACCACACAGTTTTCCTTCTCACGGCACTCAGTACCCTCACAGGGGTCTGACAAAATGGGTATTAGAGATGTTAACATATCTTGCTCATTGCAATATCAAAATAGAAACATCAACAAAGTCCAAAATTCCACATCCAAATGTACTAACACAAAGCCATATCTGTTTGGTTGCATTATTATTAATGTTTTTTACCTGTGCTGTAGCAGTCCATGACTCCATTCTTCAACCCACATTTCTGACCCTCTTTGCACTGTGAGTTCTTGCAGGTGAATACTCCTGCTGCACAGCTGCAGGTCTCAAAACAGTTGCCAAGCATCACAGACTGGCCAGACTGAAAACCAGCAAAACATGTCAGTGATATCATTGAGTGTTTATACTATGGTGGAAACCATAGGATGATTGTAAACAATAAATATTTACCAAGAATAGAGATTGATTATATATTTTTGCATGTAGCGTAGAACAGATATAGGCCTATAATTGTAATAATGACTTTAGTATATTATTGCATTTCTGGGATATGAAATGGCCATTTTTGTCAATAAATCAGTAATCACCTTGTAATAGTGTCCATCAACCACACAGCCACAGTTCTCCAGTAAAACACACTTGCCACCATCAAACACAAATCCATCGTCACACTGGCAGCCCTCCTGGCATAGTGGGCATTTGGGAGACTCACTCAGAGAGCCACAGGTGGAAGAACAGGTGTCGGCACACAACTCATAGTGACTGTTAGCTGGACACGTCAGAGCTAGAGGACAGATGGAAATGGGAGGAGATGCATGTTATCAAAAAACTGAAATCAGCTTCAGCTTCAATTGTTTTTCAGCAGAGCATTAGGTCAGAGAAATATTGCACACTAAGATAAACCAGGATAAGGTAAATCAACTTTCAATATCAAAATTTACTCACGACAAAACTGGTCAGATCTCCAGCTGCTGACAAGGCCACCGGATGCCTGACAGAAAGTCACATATGTCTGTAAGTGGCGGCACAGGGCATCCCCACCCTCTCCCTCCTTCATGCACTCCTCAAAGTGCTCTTGTGGTGGCACAACAGCATGGCATTGGGCAAATGGACCCTTGGTTGACTTTATGATGCTACAAGCCGGCGGGGGTCCACTGGTGGGAGGACACTTCAAGCCACCGTCACATCCTGTCTGACATTTGACCCCTTCCTGAACCACTAACCACCCCGCTGCAAACTTCTCCACAGACGGCTCCTGCAGCCCACTGGGCAGCAGGAAGTCATCTTCCTTCTTGTCATTATAGTTGCCACAGAGACCACCGGTAACACCTTTGTAAGTGGATGGAAGCTGTATGATGGCGCCAGCAACGGTGTCGTAGGTCACCATCAAGCCAAAGTCTGTTACCACGATGATGTTAATGCCGTTCTGGTAGGCCCTGACCTTTCCATCTCCGAGTGACAGTGGGAGATTTGTTGCAACGTCATCCACCTGGGAAAGGAGGAAAGATTGAAAACATCCGTTTTCTAATCAAGTGTTGCTTTTTAATACTGAAATGAGTAGATCAAGACAGAAAACTACCGTTATTTCCCATATAACTCTGGGAGACATAGATATCTTGTATTTGTAGGCCTGTATTTCAACCCTCCTGGTGACCATTGCATCATCCATCTTGGTCAACTGCTGCACTGACACAACAAACGGAGCCATCGATCCGTCTTTCTCCACAACCTCCGACATTTTGTACACACAGTCCCCGTGTAGGCTGAAGCAGCTGCCATCGAACGAGTGGAATCTTCTGGCCCCGCTCACATGGCAGGTGCCTGTGCTCATGGGTATACAAGCCTGCACCCCGTCTTGGACCTGGCACTTCTCATTGGGACCGCAGGCAAACTTCACATTACACTCCATATGTCCATCCTTTTTACACACACAGCGCTCTTTGCACTGGCCGTTGGGGAAGAACACCTGGCCCATCAGGTAGTATTGGCCTTGGTGAATGCAGCCACATTCAGCCAGCGGCACACACTCGCTGTCGCTCTGTATGAAGCCGTCGTCACAGACACAGCCCTCGGTGCACAGGGAGTTCTCACAGCTCTCAGGCTCATCGAGGCCGCTGCAGGTCTGGGGGCAGCCTGAGGCACACACCTCATAGTGGCTGTTGGCCTTGCAGGAAGATGCTACAACACATTAGGTCAAACATGATACAATTGAATAATGTCGGAACCAGGAGCTGTTAGCTAGACAAGCCACTTCTGACTTATTGTAATGACCATAATTGTTACAGTCGTTGTTTTGAAATACACATCTGATGAGGTGTGTCTGTGCACTACTTACGACAGAAGCTGTCCGACCTCCACTGTTCCACCTTGGCAGGGGCATCCTGGCAGGCAGTGGTGTAGGTGCTGAGGGCGTTACAGAGGGCAGAGGCATGGCCACGGTACAGACACATATCAAACACACAGTCCTCATAGTACTCTGTGGGGTCCACCTTGGCGTGGCAGTGCTTGAACGGACCGTTTTTGTCTGTGATCCTGCCGCAATACTTCCCTGTTTGGTAATCAAGCATCAGGCTGTGGTCACAGGTGGGGCACTTCTTGCCGTCGCAGTCGCTGGAGCAGCCAGGGTCGTTCCCCACTTTCCAGCTGTCCCCAAATACTGTTGGGGTGTTGGCAGGGCTCTTGTCTGGTTTGAGGAGGTCGTCGTTCCGTTGGCCGTTCCAGTTTCCGCAGAGCCCTCCGATGAGGTCTGAGTAGGAGCTGGGGAGGGTTAGGGAGACGTGGCTGTTCCAGTTGAACTTCAGTGTCAGGCCAAATTTGGTCTTCACCACCCCGAAATACCCACTGCGGAAGATGGACAGTTGACCATCTTCTACATCAAATGGCAAGTTCACGTACTGGTTGTTGACCTGGGAAGAGAGAAAGAAACGTTAATGAAACACGAAGGATGATACTGTCCTGATATTTCCTCTTACATTAAGTAGTATAATCATAAAAGCTCATTGACCAAGTAAACCCGGAATGCAATTATGTCATTCATTTGGAATGGATAACATTTTAAGGTAGCTTACCAATACTTTGCCAGGGTTGTCCCTACTCATGGTGATGATGTTTTTGAAGACAATGATGGTGACTGTTTTTGTATAAGACACTGCCGTGTTCCTCCCTCTATTCTGATTCTTTACAAGCACCTCAAAAGGCGCCAGAGACTTGTCATCTTTGCTGACCAATTTGGAGAGAACGTAAGTACACGTTCCCTGGAAGTCGAACCTCTTGCCATCAAACGTGCGGTAGTGGGGGTCGCCTGAACCTTGGCAAGTGGCATAAGATGTTGGGTAGCAATCTCTCTTACCACTCTGCAGGCCACACATCTCTGACTTCTTGCATGCTGTTGCTTTGCATTCAACCTTGGCTGTTCCTGGATTGCATTCACACTGCTTTGTGCATTTGTCATCTTCCCAGAACTTCATTCCAGACGGGTAGTATCGTCCTTCATATGAGCAGCCACAGCTCTCCTTGGAGACGCATTTGTCTCCACTGAGGACAAAGCCCTTGTTGCATTGACAGGTCTCCACACAGGGTTCCTTGCACTTTGCTTCAGCATCTAGATCTGAACAAGAGGCAGGGCAAGCTGTGCCACACGCCTCGTAGTAGCTGTTTGACGGACATTCCAGTGCTGCAAATGTGAAATGAGAAATAGATTTAAATAATAGTGAAAAGTGCAATCTAAAAATCTGCATGAAATGTCTGGAAAGAGGAAAACTCACAGCATCCAGTGATTGTCCTCCACTCAGGGCTAATTTTGACCCCCTCGGCCAAACAGGCATCATTGTAGCTTTTCATGTTCTCACAGAGGAACTGATAGATGCCTTTATTGATGCAGACGTCATAGACACAGTTGTCCATGAACATGCCTGGGTCCAGGACCTTGTGGCAGCTGGCGAATGGGCCATCTTTTTTGGCCAATAGACCACATAACTTCTCTCCCTTGTATTTCTGTTGGAGAGCCGGAGTGCAGCTAGGACATTCCCCTTGGCAGTCATCATGACAGAACAAGTCGCCGTCTTCAGTTCTCCAGCTCTGGGCAAACTTCACCACTGTGGGTTCCTTGCTACCTTTGGGGTTAGTGAACTCATCATTGCGATCCCCGTTGTAGTTCCCACAGAGCCCACCCAGGGTGCGGAAGTAGCTGCTGGGGACAGTGATGTAGAACTTCATGTTCCAGTCGTACATAACCTTCAGGCCAAAGTTTGTCTTCAGAACAGCATAGCTGCCACTATACACCACCGTTAGGTTTCCCCCGGCTAGGGTCACAGGCAGGTAGACATTCTCACCATTCACCTAAGAAAAGATCAATAAGCATATAGAAAAACCACTCAGTTCACCTCCTGGATTGACCAAATTTACCATGGAACTGACCCCAGTCCTGATCATTTCCCTCTGGTCTCTTGTTACTTACCTCAACCTTCCCTTTATGCGTGCTGATCACAACAGTCAGCCCATAGACCGTGACTGAGACTTTCCTTACGAAAGACACCCTCTTGTTCCCTCTGTGGTTGTTCTTGGTTAGGACAGTGAACGGGATGAGGCCAGGTTCAGATTTAACAACCGTGGCCATGACATAAGAGCAGGTGCCCTGGAAGTCAAATCGCTCCCCATCAAAGGTGAGGTAGTGGGGGTCGCCCACAGCCCTGCAGGTGGCCTTGGACTGGGCCACACATACCGCCTTATTGTTCTTCACCACACAGTTTTCCTTCTCACGGCACTCAGTACCCTCACAGGGGTCTGACAAAATGGGTATTAGAGATGTTAACATATCTTGCTCATTGCAATATCAAAATAGAAACATCAACAAAGTCCAAAATTCCACATCCAAATGTACTAACACAAAGCCATATCTGTTTGGTTGCATTATTATTAATGTTTTTTACCTGTGCTGTAGCAGTCCATGACTCCATTCTTCAACCCACATTTCTGACCCTCTTTGCACTGTGAGTTCTTGCAGGTGAATACTCCTGCTGCACAGCTGCAGGTCTCAGAACAGTTGCCAAGCATCACAGACTGGCCAGACTGAAAACCAGCAAAACATGTCAGTGATATCATTGAGTGTTTATACTATGGTGGAAACCATAGGATGATTGTAAACAATAAATATTTACCAAGAATAGAGATTGATTATATATTTTTGCATGTAGCGTAGAACAGATATAGGCCTATAATTGTAATAATGACTTTAGTATATTATTGCATTTCTGGGATATGAAATGGCCATTTTTGTCAATAAATCAGTAATCACCTTGTAATAGTGTCCATCAACCACACAGCCACAGTTCTCCAGTAAAACACACTTGCCACCATCAAACACAAATCCATCGTCACACTGGCAGCCCTCCTGGCATAGTGGGCATTTGGGAGACTCACTCAGAGAGCCACAGGTGGAAGAACAGGTGTCGGCACACAACTCATAGTGACTGTTAGCTGGACACGTCAGAGCTAGAGGACAGATGGAAATGGGAGGAGATGCATGTTATCAAAAAACTGAAATCAGCTTCAGCTTCAATTGTTTTTCAGCAGAGCATTAGGTCAGAGAAATATTGCACACTAAGATAAACCAGGATAAGGTAAATCAACTTTCAATATCAAAATTTACTCACGACAAAACTGGTCAGATCTCCAGCTGCTGACAAGGCCACCGGATGCCTGACAGAAAGTCACATATGTCTGTAAGTGGCGGCACAGGGCATCCCCACCCTCTCCCTCCTTCATGCACTCCTCAAAGTGCTCTTGTGGTGGCACAACAGCATGGCATTGGGCAAATGGACCCTTGGTTGACTTTATGATGCTACAAGCCGGCGGGGGTCCACTGGTGGGAGGACACTTCAAGCCACCGTCACATCCTGTCTGACATTTGACCCCTTCCTGAACCACTAACCACCCCGCTGCAAACTTCTCCACAGACGGCTCCTGCAGCCCACTGGGCAGCAGGAAGTCATCTTCCTTCTTGTCATTATAGTTGCCACAGAGACCACCGGTAACACCTTTGTAAGTGGATGGAAGCTGTATGATGGCGCCAGCAACGGTGTCGTAGGTCACCATCAAGCCAAAGTCTGTTACCACGATGATGTTAATGCCGTTCTGGTAGGCCCTGACCTTTCCATCTCCGAGTGACAGTGGGAGATTTGTTGCAACGTCATCCACCTGGGAAAGGAGGAAAGATTGAAAACATCCGTTTTCTAATCAAGTGTTGCTTTTTAATACTGAAATGAGTAGATCAAGACAGAAAACTACCGTTATTTCCCATATAACTCTGGGAGACATAGATATCTTGTATTTGTAGGCCTGTATTTCAACCCTCCTGGTGACCATTGCATCATCCATCTTGGTCAACTGCTGCACTGACACAACAAACGGAGCCATCGATCCGTCTTTCTCCACAACCTCCGACATTTTGTACACACAGTCCCCGTGTAGGCTGAAGCAGCTGCCATCGAACGAGTGGAATCTTCTGGCCCCGCTCACATGGCAGGTGCCTGTGCTCATGGGTATACAAGCCTGCACCCCGTCTTGGACCTGGCACTTCTCATTGGGACCGCAGGCAAACTTCACATTACACTCCATATGTCCATCCTTTTTACACACACAGCGCTCTTTGCACTGGCCGTTGGGGAAGAACACCTGGCCCATCAGGTAGTATTGGCCTTGGTGAATGCAGCCACATTCAGCCAGCGGCACACACTCGCTGTCGCTCTGTATGAAGCCGTCGTCACAGACACAGCCCTCGGTGCACAGGGAGTTCTCACAGCTCTCAGGCTCATCGAGGCCGCTGCAGGTCTGGGGGCAGCCTGAGGCACACACCTCATAGTGGCTGTTGGCCTTGCAGGAAGATGCTACAACACATTAGGTCAAACATGATACAATTGAATAATGTCGGAACCAGGAGCTGTTAGCTAGACAAGCCACTTCTGACTTATTGTAATGACCATAATTGTTACAGTCGTTGTTTTGAAATACACATCTGATGAGGTGTGTCTGTGCACTACTTACGACAGAAGCTGTCCGACCTCCACTGTTCCACCTTGGCAGGGGCATCCTGGCAGGCAGTGGTGTAGGTGCTGAGGGCGTTACAGAGGGCAGAGGCATGGCCACGGTACAGACACATATCAAACACACAGTCCTCATAGTACTCTGTGGGGTCCACCTTGGCGTGGCAGTGCTTGAACGGACCGTTTTTGTCTGTGATCCTGCCGCAATACTTCCCTGTTTGGTAATCAAGCATCAGGCTGTGGTCACAGGTGGGGCACTTCTTGCCGTCGCAGTCGCTGGAGCAGCCAGGGTCGTTCCCCACTTTCCAGCTGTCCCCAAATACTGTTGGGGTGTTGGCAGGGCTCTTGTCTGGTTTGAGGAGGTCGTCGTTCCGTTGGCCGTTCCAGTTTCCGCAGAGCCCTCCGATGAGGTCTGAGTAGGAGCTGGGGAGGGTTAGGGAGACGTGGCTGTTCCAGTTGAACTTCAGTGTCAGGCCAAATTTGGTCTTCACCACCCCGAAATACCCACTGCGGAAGATGGACAGTTGACCATCTTCTACATCAAATGGCAAGTTCACGTACTGGTTGTTGACCTGGGAAGAGAGAAAGAAACGTTAATGAAACACGAAGGATGATACTGTCCTGATATTTCCTCTTACATTAAGTAGTATAATCATAAAAGCTCATTGACCAAGTAAACCCGGAATGCAATTATGTCATTCATTTGGAATGGATAACATTTTAAGGTAGCTTACCAATACTTTGCCAGGGTTGTCCCTACTCATGGTGATGATGTTTTTGAAGACAATGATGGTGACTGTTTTTGTATAAGACACTGCCGTGTTCCTCCCCCTATTCTGATTCTTTACAAGCACCTCAAAAGGCGCCAGAGACTTGTCATCTTTGCTGACCAATTTGGAGAGAACGTAAGTACACGTTCCCTGGAAGTCGAACCTCTTGCCATCAAACGTGCGGTAGTGGGGGTCGCCTGAACCTTGGCAAGTGGCATAAGATGTTGGGTAGCAATCTCTCTTACCACTCTGCAGGCCACACATCTCTGACTTCTTGCATGCTGTTGCTTTGCATTCAACCTTGGCTGTTCCTGGATTGCATTCACACTGCTTTGTGCATTTGTCATCTTCCCAGAACTTCATTCCAGACGGGAAGTATCGTCCTTCATATGAGCAGCCACAGCTCTCCTTGGAGACGCATTTGTCTCCACTGAGGACAAAGCCCTTGTTGCATTGACAGGTCTCCACACAGGGTTCCTTGCACTTTGCTTCAGCATCTAGATCTGAACAAGAGGCAGGGCAAGCTGTGCCACACGCCTCGTAGTAGCTGTTTGACGGACATTCCAGTGCTGCAAATGTGAAATGAGAAATAGATTTAAATAATAGTGAAAAGTGCAATCTAAAAATCTGTATGAAATGTCTGGAAAGAGGAAAACTCACAGCATCCAGTGATTGTCCTCCACTCAGGGCTAATTTTGACCCCCTCGGCCAAACAGGCATCATTGTAGCTTTTCATGTTCTCACAGAGGAACTGATAGATGCCTTTATTGATGCAGACGTCATAGACACAGTTGTCCATGAACATGCCTGGGTCCAGGACCTTGTGGCAGCTGGCGAATGGGCCATCTTTTTTGGCCAATAGACCACATAACTTCTCTCCCTTGTATTTCTGTTGGAGAGCCGGAGTGCAGCTAGGACATTCCCCTTGGCAGTCATCATGACAGAACAAGTCGCCGTCTTCAGTTCTCCAGCTCTGGGCAAACTTCACCACTGTGGGTTCCTTGCTACCTTTGGGGTTAGTGAACTCATCATTGCGATCCCCGTTGTAGTTCCCACAGAGCCCACCCAGGGTGCGGAAGTAGCTGCTGGGGACAGTGATGTAGAACTTCATGTTCCAGTCGTACATAACCTTCAGGCCAAAGTTTGTCTTCAGAACAGCATAGCTGCCACTATACACCACCGTTAGGTTTCCCCCGGCTAGGGTCACAGGCAGGTAGACATTCTCACCATTCACCTAAGAAAAGATCAATAAGCATATAGAAAAACCACTCAGTTCACCTCCTGGATTGACCAAATTTACCATGGAACTGACCCCAGTCCTGATCATTTCCCTCTGGTCTCTTGTTACTTACCTCAACCTTCCCTTTATGCGTGCTGATCACAACAGTCAGCCCATAGACCGTGACTGAGACTTTCCTTACGAAAGACACCCTCTTGTTCCCTCTGTGGTTGTTCTTGGTTAGGACAGTGAACGGGATGAGGCCAGGTTCAGATTTAACAACCGTGGCCATGACATAAGAGCAGGTGCCCTGGAAGTCAAATCGCTCCCCATCAAAGGTGAGGTAGTGGGGGTCGCCCACAGCCCTGCAGGTGGCCTTGGACTGGGCCACACATACCGCCTTATTGTTCTTCACCACACAGTTTTCCTTCTCACGGCACTCAGTACCCTCACAGGGGTCTGACAAAATGGGTATTAGAGATGTTAACATATCTTGCTCATTGCAATATCAAAATAGAAACATCAACAAAGTCCAAAATTCCACATCCAAATGTACTAACACAAAGCCATATCTGTTTGGTTGCATTATTATTAATGTTTTTTACCTGTGCTGTAGCAGTCCATGACTCCATTCTTCAACCCACATTTCTGACCCTCTTTGCACTGTGAGTTCTTGCAGGTGAATACTCCTGCTGCACAGCTGCAGGTCTCAGAACAGTTGCCAAGCATCACAGACTGGCCAGACTGAAAACCAGCAAAACATGTCAGTGATATCATTGAGTGTTTATACTATGGTGGAAACCATAGGATGATTGTAAACAATAAATATTTACCAAGAATAGAGATTGATTATATATTTTTGCATGTAGCGTAGAACAGATATAGGCCTATAATTGTAATAATGACTTTAGTATATTATTGCATTTCTGGGATATGAAATGGCCATTTTTGTCAATAAATCAGTAATCACCTTGTAATAGTGTCCATCAACCACACAGCCACAGTTCTCCAGTAAAACACACTTGCCACCATCAAACACAAATCCATCGTCACACTGGCAGCCCTCCTGGCATAGTGGGCATTTGGGAGACTCACTCAGAGAGCCACAGGTGGAAGAACAGGTGTCGGCACACAACTCATAGTGACTGTTAGCTGGACACGTCAGAGCTAGAGGACAGATGGAAATGGGAGGAGATGCATGCTATCAAAAAACTGAAATCAGCTTCAGCTTCAATTGTTTTTCAGCAGAGCATTAGGTCAGAGAAATATTGCACACTAAGATAAACCAGGATAAGGTAAATCAACTTTCAATATCAAAATTTACTCACGACAAAACTGGTCAGATCTCCAGCTGCTGACAAGGCCACCGGATGCCTGACAGAAAGTCACATATGTCTGTAAGTGGCGGCACAGGGCATCCCCACCCTCTCCCTCCTTCATGCACTCCTCAAAGTGCTCTTGTGGTGGCACAACAGCATGGCATTGGGCAAATGGACCCTTGGTTGACTTTATGATGCTACAAGCCGGCGGGGGTCCACTGGTGGGAGGACACTTCAAGCCACCGTCACATCCTGTCTGACATTTGACCCCTTCCTGAAGCACTAACCACCCCGCTGCAAACTTCTCCACAGACGGCTCCTGCAGCCCACTGGGCAGCAGGAAGTCATCTTCCTTCTTGTCATTATAGTTGCCACAGAGACCACCGGTAACACCTTTGTAAGTGGATGGAAGCTGTATGATGGCGCCAGCAACGGTGTCGTAGGTCACCATCAAGCCAAAGTCTGTTACCACGATGATGTTAATGCCGTTCTGGTAGGCCCTGACCTTTCCATCTCCGAGTGACAGTGGGAGATTTGTTGCAACGTCATCCACCTGGGAAAGGAGGAAAGATTGAAAACATCCGTTTTCTAATCAAGTGTTGCTTTTTAATACTGAAATGAGTAGATCAAGACAGAAAACTACCGTTATTTCCCATATAACTCTGGGAGACATAGATATCTTGTATTTGTAGGCCTGTATTTCAACCCTCCTGGTGACCATTGCATCATCCATCTTGGTCAACTGCTGCACTGACACAACAAACGGAGCCATCGATCCGTCTTTCTCCACAACCTCCGACATTTTGTACACACAGTCCCCGTGTAGGCTGAAGCAGCTGCCATCGAACGAGTGGAATCTTCTGGCCCCGCTCACATGGCAGGTGCCTGTGCTCATGGGTATACAAGCCTGCACCCCGTCTTGGACCTGGCACTTCTCATTGGGACCGCAGGCAAACTTCACATTACACTCCATATGTCCATCCTTTTTACACACACAGCGCTCTTTGCACTGGCCGTTGGGGAAGAACACCTGGCCCATCAGGTAGTATTGGCCTTGGTGAATGCAGCCACATTCAGCCAGCGGCACACACTCGCTGTCGCTCTGTATGAAGCCGTCGTCACAGACACAGCCCTCGGTGCACAGGGAGTTCTCACAGCTCTCAGGCTCATCGAGGCCGCTGCAGGTCTGGGGGCAGCCTGAGGCACACACCTCATAGTGGCTGTTGGCCTTGCAGGAAGATGCTACAACACATTAGGTCAAACATGATACAATTGAATAATGTCGGAACCAGGAGCTGTTAGCTAGACAAGCCACTTCTGACTTATTGTAATGACCATAATTGTTACAGTCGTTGTTTTGAAATACACATCTGATGAGGTGTGTCTGTGCACTACTTACGACAGAAGCTGTCCGACCTCCACTGTTCCACCTTGGCAGGGGCATCCTGGCAGGCAGTGGTGTAGGTGCTGAGGGCGTTACAGAGGGCAGAGGCATGGCCACGGTACAGACACATATCAAACACACAGTCCTCATAGTACTCTGTGGGGTCCACCTTGGCGTGGCAGTGCTTGAACGGACCGTTTTTGTCTGTGATCCTGCCGCAATACTTCCCTGTTTGGTAATCAAGCATCAGGCTGTGGTCACAGGTGGGGCACTTCTTGCCGTCGCAGTCGCTGGAGCAGCCAGGGTCGTTCCCCACTTTCCAGCTGTCCCCAAATACTGTTGGGGTGTTGGCAGGGCTCTTGTCTGGTTTGAGGAGGTCGTCGTTCCGTTGGCCGTTCCAGTTTCCGCAGAGCCCTCCGATGAGGTCTGAGTAGGAGCTGGGGAGGGTTAGGGAGACGTGGCTGTTCCAGTTGAACTTCAGTGTCAGGCCAAATTTGGTCTTCACCACCCCGAAATACCCACTGCGGAAGATGGACAGTTGACCATCTTCTACATCAAATGGCAAGTTCACGTACTGGTTGTTGACCTGGGAAGAGAGAAAGAAACGTTAATGAAACACGAAGGATGATACTGTCCTGATATTTCCTCTTACATTAAGTAGTATAATCATAAAAGCTCATTGACCAAGTAAACCCGGAATGAAATTATGTAATTCATTTGGAATGGATAACTTTTTAAGGTAGCTTACCAATACTTTGCCAGGGTTGTCCCTACTCATGGTGATGATGTTTTTGAAGACAATGATGGTGACTGTTTTTGTATAAGACACTGCCGTGTTCCTCCCCCTATTCTGATTCTTTACAAGCACCTCAAAAGGCGCCAGAGACTTGTCATCTTTGCTGACCAATTTGGAGAGAACGTAAGTACACGTTCCCTGGAAGTCGAACCTCTTGCCATCAAACGTGCGGTAATGGGGGTCGCCTGAACCTTGGCAAGTGGCATAAGATGTTGGGTAGCAATCTCTCTTACCACTCTGCAGGCCACACATCTCTGACTTCTTGCATGCTGTTGCTTTGCATTCAACCTTGGCTGTTCCTGGATTGCATTCACACTGCTTTGTGCATTTGTCATCTTCCCAGAACTTCATTCCAGACGGGTAGTATCGTCCTTCATATGAGCAGCCACAGCTCTCCTTGGAGACGCATTTGTCTCCACTGAGGACAAAGCCCTTGTTGCATTGACAGGTCTCCACACAGGGTTCCTTGCACTTTGCTTCAGCATCTAGATCTGAACAAGAGGCAGGGCAAGCTGTGCCACACGCCTCGTAGTAGCTGTTTGACGGACATTCCAGTGCTGCAAATGTGAAATGAGAAATAGATTTAAATAATAGTGAAAAGTGCAATGTAAAAGTCTGCATGAAATGTCTGGAAAGAGGAAAACTCACAGCATCCAGTGATTGTCCTCCACTCAGGGCTAATTTTGACCCCCTCGGCCAAACAGGCATCATTGTAGCTTTTCATGTTCTCACAGAGGAACTGATAGATGCCTTTATTGATGCAGACGTCATAGACACAGTTGTCCATGAACATGCCTGGGTCCAGGACCTTGTGGCAGCTGGCGAATGGGCCATCTTTTTTGGCCAATAGACCACATAACTTCTCTCCCTTGTATTCCTGTTGGAGAGCCGGAGTGCAGCTAGGACATTCCCCTTGGCAGTCATCATGACAGAACAAGTCGCCGTCTTCAGTTCTCCAGCTCTGGGCAAACTTCACCACTGTGGGTTCCTTGTTACCTTTGGGGTTAGTGAACTCATCATTGCGATCCCCGTTGTAGTTCCCACAGAGCCCACCCAGGGTGCGGAAGTAGCTGCTGGGGACAGTGATGTAGAACTTCATGTTCCAGTCGTACATAACCTTCAGGCCAAAGTTTGTCTTCAGAACAGCATAGCTGCCACTATACACCACTGTTAGGTTTCCCCTGGCTAGGGTCACAGGCAGGTAGACATTCTCACCATTCACCTAAGAAAAGATCAATAAGCATATGGAAAAACCACTCAGTTCACCTCCTGGGTTGACCAAATTTAACATGGAACCAACCCCAATCCTGATCATTTCCCTCTGGTCTCTTGTTACTTACCTCAACCTTCCCTTTATGCGTGCTGATCACAACAGTCAGCCCATAGACCGTGACTGAGACTTTCCTTACGAAAGACACCCTCTTGTTCCCTCTGTGGTTGTTCTTGGTCAGGACAGTGAACGGGATGAGGCCAGGTTCAGATTTAACAACCGTGGCCATGACATAAGAGCAGGTGCCCTGGAAGTCAAATCGCTCCCCATCAAAGGTGAGGTAGTGGGGGTCGCCCACAGCCCTGCAGGTGGCCTTGGACTGGGCCACACAAACCCCCTTTGTACATTCTTCCTTTTCTCTGCATTTGACGTTCTCACAGGGGTCTGGTGGTGGAGTGGGTGGGGCAGTGCCTGAGTGAGAACAGAAGCAACATTCAAGACTAACTCTAGTTTTCATGCAGTGCATTTGTTGTGTTGCATTTTGTTTTATTGTGTTGCGTAGAATTGCAATGTGTTGCGTTGCATTGGGTTGTTGAAGAGTTGACCTCTTTAACAGGGGAGGTGTGGAGGGGCAGTTGATAGGCCAGTTAAGTGGATGTGTCAATTAAACAGCGTACCTTTGGAACATACTCCTGTTGTAGCGTAGCCGTCTCTTGGCATGCCACCATAAACGTAAACAGCCATGAGGGAGCCGCCTTTGATAGAGAAATGCTGTTGCTGCTCTCCCAATGGAATATTGACCCACATGTACTTAGGGTCTGAGTTGAATGATGTCCATTGGAGAGATTTCACACAATTATTTTTCTCACAGACTTTAATGGTTTTGATCCCTTCCCCCTCGGAGACAATGACCAATGTGCTCTCGAATTTGCTCTGCGTGTCCACCGACCACTCATTGGCTAGATCAGACGTTGGGAGGATGTTGGTGAGGAACGGATCGTAGGGCTTGTTGTTGCTGAAGTACATCACCATGACCTTCTTATCACTTTTGATGATCAGCGGATATTTGGGTTGGACAGAAACCACATACACCTGCCCCTCATTCAGCTCTTTAGCAGTGGATACCTTTCCCTCAAAGATCTTCACTAGAGTGTTGTCCTCTGAGGCCACAATGTTGACAAAGTCTGTTGATTGGGTCATGTGCATGGAGGGAACCAAGTAGTTGGTGGAGAGGCTCTGTACTGGTAGCAGTTGTTCGTAGACGTGATTGCAGCGGCCTCCATCTGCAATGCACTCGTGTCCCCCCAGGACCGCCACAGGAAGCTTGGCTTTGACCCTGGTCCCAGTGAAAGTGGTGTAGCTTTGGTAGAGGTAGACCTGGTATGGTTCCATGGTAACAATCACCGCATTTCTTTGCTTCCAGGAATCCAAGCCACTGAGATTTATGTTGGAGACAGGGATGATCGTGATCTTGTTGGGCTCTTTGCCGTTGACAATAGACATAAGCTTGTGCATGTTGCTTGGACCCTCATCGGGGGTGAAGACCACATAGTCAGTACCCAGCTGGTCAGTTGGAAAGACCACACTGCTGTCTCCGGTCGAGAACTTGTAGTTGAAGGCCACCACTGAGATGTCAGCGTTGGAGGTGACCTGCACTGTTTTGGTGGAAGCTCCTGGACCCCCAATTTCAGCGGTACCAGGTATGGCGATCCATTTGGTGTTCTGTTTCTCTATTTTCACTGAGGTCGAGAAGCCGATTGCATTGACCTGAATTTGAACAATGGCTGGATAATCCTGTGTGGTTATGGCCAGTTGAAGACTCTGATCATCATGGTAGCTCAGCAAATAGTTAGGCATAAAGGCAGTAATGAACTCCCGCCCCACTGGGCATGATCCACTGACCACTAAAACATAAAGGAAGAAAGACAATTTTACAGATGAGCACCTGCATTCTTTTCACAACCATTTGACGAATGTAATATCAGTTTAATAATGAAACATATACTATAGCTTAATTAAGTACAGTACAATTGTCTTGCTCCGAATGCTCTTGCTGACTTCACTGACTGTCAAGTGTCAATTTAGTAAGGCACAAAATAATTTGTTTTTGCTTGAATGACATGACCTTATACAAATGTTTGTGTACATAACAATACACATGCTGTCGCTTCCCCCTGTATAGCTTTCTAACCAGTATTATGTCTATATAGTGTGCCCTGCAGAACAAACAACATAAATGTACTATCTAAATAGAGGAGGCTAGAAAGATTTCATTTGCCAAGCTACTGTAGATTTATGTTTCCCCATAATGTAAGATAATAATAAATGATCAACTTGTTCAATGCTGGCAGTGATTACATGACATGGAATATTGAAAGGTAATCTGTGATTCTTACCTATGAATAGGGTGACAGCCACACAAAGCAGGAAAGTTTTCCCCATAGCTGGAAACTAAAATGCACAGTCAACAAATGACATGGAACAAAATGGAAAATGATGTAAAAACTAAATCAGTTTTGTTTTAGATTAGATTATAGAGTAGCTACTGACAGGAGAGAAAACATATATAAATCATATTAAATGCATTTACTTTAATTCGTTTATATCCATCAATAAATTACATAAATGTTTTGTAAATATAAATTAGCTTGCATTAATACATTGTACATGTATCTACAAAGACAGGAAATAGTTTGTTTCAATTCACTTTCATCTCCGTAATAATTTGATCTTCAACTGACTCTATTCACCAATATTTCTAATCCAAAAGACTGATTTGATGTCCATACTTTACCTGTTGGTGGGACCATGAAGGATGTAATAGACAGGGAGGGATGAGAGGGTGTCTTATATTGTGAAGAGGATGGGTAAAAGAAAAACACATCCTTGACAAAATATTGAATTACCGTACTTATTAAGTCAACATAGCGTATGCATGACTGTAATGCATATATTGACAACTGCGTGTCTGAACTTTCCATCTAACCAAAACATTTACATAGTATTTTTCCTCGTAAGCAATACTTTTAAAAGAAATTGGAAACAAACATCTGTTTCATAAAATGTTACCTCAATCTACCTCAACATATATAAAATAAAAAATGTATTTAAGCAGGTTTGTCCCATTTAGATTTTGTAATAGAGACCTGGTAAATAATATTGCCAAACTATGGCCTACTGACCAGAAACAATTATTTATTTTTTTGCAATAGAATAAAACTTTAAAAAAGGTCCCACTTTATATTACGTATCACATAATGTTAATATAGCAGCATAATGTAACTAGTGTGGGTAGTTGTTACATAGTACTATCAACTATTATACCTCTTATAAGGCATGTAAACCATGTAATTATTATATAGTTTTTAGCATCACTGTGTAGTGATGTAAATAATAATTTGTTCTTAATTAACTTGGCCGGTTAAATAAAGGTTAAATAAAAACGTATTAAAAATTGGGACCATATAAAATAACAATGTATTTTCAAATTATTCAAAATATCATGGGCGTTTAATTAATTGTTTTATGGAATTATTTAAACATGGATTAGAAGAAGTGCTCATTACATACACATGGATGTTTTAAGTGTATGTCAAGAGGAGACGGGTGAGGAGAACTTACACAAACCATGGATGCCTTTACAGAAACATTGTTATTGAAACAGGATCTGAGAGCCAGATCAGATTTACTGTCAGCTCAATAAAGAATAGGGTGACAGAGGTCTGAACAAGAATTTACTATGGAACCTCATGAGGATTTTGGGGGTGACGAAAGTGGTGAGGATTTATTTGTCTTAAATACACATCATGTCATGGGCGTGTTTGTATAGTTTAAGGGGGGAGGTGAGTATCTGAAATGCATTACAGAGCTGCTGACATATTTATTAAACTTTAAAATGTCTCCTCTTGTAACCAACAGTAGGCCCACATGGCATTGCAGCTCAGAGACAAAACACTCCTCTTGCTTAGTTTCTTTGGCACTTTGAAAGGATGGGCACAGGCTGGCCTTATCCCTGTCATCAATATAAGTAAAGTGCTTCAAATGCATGTATAAGTAAGTGCTTCAAATGCATGTATGGTTTCACAGTCTAGCTCTGAGGGTGACGTGTCAGAAGGCACCTTTTTGAACTGCTATCACTAGGGTTGGCGTAGCGAGATAGCGTCGGCGTAGCGAGATAGCGTCGGCATAGCGAGCTAGCGTCGGCGTAGCGAGCAAGGTACAGGTCGATGACGCGCCGTCAAAGTCCTCTGGGAGGGACAGGGGTATTCCACGAACCGGCTTAGATGGGACGAAGGCAGGTAGTGGTGGTGTGAAGGCTGGTGTATGGGTTCACAGTCTAGCTCTGAGGGTGATGTGTAAGAGGGTATCTTTTTGAACTGCTATCAGGGTACAACCAGGGTTGTATTTCATTCTTTATCTAAGTGACAATGCAAATTCCTCCCATAAAATGAAAAGTTCCTATTAGTAACCTTTTCCTGTTGGGTCAACGTACGGATTTACAAAACAAATATATTTAAGGTGGGGATGGAGGAGTAGGTGTGTTGTATTTGTATATGTACCTTCTGTGGGTGGCTCAAGGTTTGTCAAACATGTCTTGTTGCAACAGCTTGTAACAACTATTGGTTGATATGCTGGTTGAACAGTTGCTTTCAAAATGCCTGCGTTGCAGCAACAGTAAATTGGTAATGTAATGAACTGTCTCACAGAGTGACTCCAAGTACCATGTAATAACGTGAAATATTTCTGTAATATGCCCCAGACGTTGCAGTTACATCCACCTCGTCATGTAGCATCAACTTTTCAACCAGCCCAACTGTAAGGGGGATAGTACTTTTCCCAGTTGTTGTTACCAGGCCACCTTTTTGACAATAACATTGTACCAAATGGACAGTACCAGTCAAATGTCTGGACACACCAACTCATTCAAGGGTTTTCCTTTATTTTTTACTATTTTCTACATTGTAGCATACTAGTGAAGACATCAAAACTATGAAATAACACATATGAAATCATGTCGTAACCAAAAAAAGTGTTATCAAAATAAATGTATATTGGAGATTCTTCAAAGCAGCCACCCTTCGCCTTCATGACAGCATTGCATCCCCGAAAAAAACAAAGTAGTCTGGATTACATAGGGCTGCAGAGAGTAGCAAAGTCCACTGCTAGCAGTACTCTATAATACATGACCAAGAGGGAGTGGAAATATTTCAGAAGGCAGCAACACACACACCTATATTTGTGACGTTGAAACAGTCCTGTAAGCTAGACTTTTATAACTCGTTTTTGTTCATGATCTATCAAGTCTCTGTTTCATGAGCCTCATCTTGTCCTGTTGTATAGTCATGTGGGACCAGCTGGTGTTGTTGTGTTTCAGGCTTGTGTCTGAAGTACAAAATGAGTGGCATTGCTAACGCTGCTAAGAGAACTATCCCTAATAATGTCGAAGCAGGTCTGCCCCCGGTTGCAAGAGGCACCTCACAGCATTCTGTTGAAGAGGAGGAGAAGAGAGAAAGAGACAGGCTTTCAGCTTCACATCCCAAAGACCTGTTCCTCTAGTAGTACTGCCTGGTCACTGAACCTTTCATTGAGGTCATTGTAAACAGTTCCTGTCATGGAAAGTTGCACTCTGCAATGGTGTTATTCTTGCATGCAGTACATCTATACACAATGCTCATATGACTCATTTGCCCTCAAAGTGAAATGTCAAATCCATATTTAGGATGGGTGTTTGACTACAAATTTTGTCTAGAATTCATACATTGCAGAACTTGTGTAGGAGTAATCTCTTGTCAGGGTTTAGCCATTAGTGATTATGAAATGGTTTTAATATTTCATCACTAAATCAGTGATCCATACTTGGTCACATTGCTCTACCCCTAAACCTGTCGGTAGGTCGCACCTTTACCTGGGAGTGGGTGGAGGGTGAGCGAGCGGGTGAAGCTTTGATTGAGATCCAGTCTCATTTCAGCAATGATGGTGAGTGTACTGTTTGGCCTGACCTCCATGGAGCTGTGGACCTCATAGCGCTCCCTGCTGTCCAGACCGATACGGCCGTGGCTCTAATTGGATATTGGAGTCCGTCCACCACACATAAGGTTGGGGGGAAACCCTGGGAGGAGGTGAGGGTGATGATGAAGCTGTCACAGGATGACTGTACAGACAGCTGAGCTGTGGATTCTTGAAGGGGGCCAGGGGTAAACAAAAACAACAATACTCATATTCAGCTCTTAACAAAGGAGAATTCTGACTGCAAAGGGCTTTAGGCAAGTAGATGACTAAGTTTATTTTGTGCAGATAGCTTAATACTTTTATGTCTCTTAATCTCCCATACATGCAAGATTCCTAAAAAATCTGAATGGACAAAAATACGCTCTCTAACATCTCACTAAAAGTAGTAGCTTTTCCAGGGTGCCTCCCTGTTCATCTGTCACATCACAGGTGTATTGGCCCTGGTCACTCAGCTGCACACCACTCAGTCTAAGTGAGACATTTCCCACAGCGAGCTGGTCTTCAAACAGATGAGTGCGTCCCTTGTAAACAACACTATGTTTCCAGCTGATCTCTCCCATGGTAATAGCTGTGGACCACCACTGATTCTCCACACTGTCAGTTGACAATCAGGTGGTTGAGGTTCAGGTTTTCATACGGAGGTAAAGAGCATCTAAGGGTGATGTCACTACCTGGAGCTGACACTCCCATAGGTGAAATAGGCAATTGAACCTCAATAATGACTAAGGAAGGAGACAGACAATACAGCCATGGATTAGGGAGAAACTTAAATTCTCTTGTATTAGATCACCAAAGATACTGTGGTACTTGTGTGCTTCTTGGTGACGGTTGTTGTAAAACCAACATTCTAATAATGCTTTACTAAATGATAGTATACAAATGAACACATGATAAGAAGATGGAATATGATAACTAGCTACCTGAGAAAAGCAATGAAGTCGTATGAAGCTGTGAGATGACAATTGTCTTTTCATCCCACATGCTTTTGAGTGGACCTGTAAAAAGAAAGCTTATATGTGGGAAAACAATGGGGATCACATCCATATATTGAAAATACTATATGCCTTGAGTTACACCATGCATGGTTATACCTGCCTCAGTCAGATGTACCAAGAGTCATGATTAGAGGTCGACACCACCGATTAATTAGGACAGATTTCAAGTTTTCATAACAATCGATTATGGCCGATTACATTGCACTCCACGAGGAAACTGCGTGGCAGGCTGACCACCTGTTACGCGAGTGCAGCAAGGAGCCAAGGTAAGTTGCTAGCTAGCATTAAACTTATCTTATAAAAAACAATCAATCTTCACTTAATCACTAGTTACTACACATGGTTGATGATATTACTAGGTTAACTAGCTTGTCCTGCGTTGCATATAATCAATGCGGTGGCTGTTAATTTACCATCGAATCACAGCCTACGTCAACTTTGCCAAACGGGTGATGATTTAACAAAAGTGCATTGCTGAAAGAAGCACAATCTTTGCACAAAGGTACCTAACCATAAACATCAATGCCTTTCTTAAAATCAATACACAGAAGTATATATTTTTAAACCTGCATATTTAGTTAAAAGAAATTCATGTTAGCAGGCAATATTAACAAGGGAAATTGTGTAATTTCTCTTGCATTCAGTGCAAGCAGAGTCAGGGTATATGCAACAGTTTGGGCCACCTGGCTCGTTGCGAACTAATTTGCCAGAATTTTACATAATTATAACATAACATTGAAGGTTGTGCAATGTAACAGCAATATTTAGACTTCGGGTTGCCACACTTTCCATAAAATATGGAACGGTCCCGTATTTCACTGAAAAAATAAACGTTTTGTTTTCTAAATGATAGTTTCCATATTTGACCATATTAATGACCAAAGGCTTGTATTTCTGTGTTTATTATAATTAAGTACATGATTTGATATTTGATAGAGCAGTCTGACTGAGCGGTGGTAGGCAGCAGCAGGCTCGTAAGCATTCATTCAAACTTTACTTTTTTACATGGCACATATTGCACTTTTACTTTCTCCAACACTGTTTTTGCATTATTTAAACGAAATTGAACATGTTTCATTATTTATTTGACACTCAATCGATTTTTTATGTATTATATTAAGTTAAAATAAAAATGTAATTGTTCATTCAGGTTTGTTGTAAGTGTTATTATTACAAATATATATATACATAAAAATCGTCCGATTAATCTGTATCATCTTATTTTGGTCCTCCAATAATCTGTATCGGCGTTGAAAAATCATAATCGGTCAACGTCTAGTCATGATAACTGATTTAGTAGGCCTATTTCAACTTTATCAGTTATATGTTGGTGAAACATGTCAAGAGGTTGGTTAAAACTTCTTATGGATAGGGGGCAGCATTTTCACGTTTGGATGAAAAGCGTGCCCAGAGTAAACTGCCTCCTACTCAGTCCCAGATGCTAATATATGCATATTATTAGTAGTATTGGATAGAAAACACTCTGAAGTTTCGAAAACTATTGTAACGGCAGTCTAGCTCTTCCTCCTCCTCGGACGAGGAGAGGAGAGAAGGATCGGAGGACCAATGTGCAGCGTGGTAATTTTCCATGAATTTAATTAACACAAAGACAAGATACTGACAAACTAATACAAAACAACAAACGACCGTGAAGCTACAAAAGAAAGTGCAATACACAAGCTACTAACGTTAGACATAGACACTATACAAAATAACAAACAAACTAACCGTCACAGTCCTTTGTGGCACAAACACTGACACAGGAAACAACCACCCACAATCCCCAACACAAAACAAGCCACCTATATATGATTCTCAATCAGGGACAACGATTGACAGCTGTCTCTGATTGAGAACCATATTAGGCTGAACACAGAAACAGACGAACTAGACATACAACATAGAATTCCCACCCAGCTCACGTCCTGACCAACACTAAACAAGCAAAACACATAAGAACTCTGGTCAGGACGTTACAACTGTTTGAATCATGTCTGACTATAACAGAACTTATTTGGAAGGCTGAAGAAGTAGGCCTATTTCAACTTTATCAGTTATATGTTGGTGAAACATGTCAAGAGGTTGGTTAAAACTTCTTATGGATAGGGGCCAGCATTTTCACGTTTGGATGAAAAGCGTGCCCAGAGTAAACTGCCTCCTACTCAGTTCTAGATGCTAATATATGCATATTATTATTAGTATTGGATAGAAAACACTCTGAAGTTTCGAAAACTGTTTGAATCATGTCTGACTATAACAGAACTTATTTGGCAGGACAAACCATTCAGATGTTTCTTTTTGAGGTCACTCTCTTTTCAATTGGGAATCCAGATTTCTAAGGGACCTTCCTGCAGTTCCTATCGCTTCCACTGGATGTCAACAGTCTTTAGAAATTGGTTGAGGTTTTTCATTTGAGAAATTAAGAAGTAGCCATGTTCAGAATGAGGCTCCAGTGAAGTGTACTGTTTGTTAGAGGTGCGTGACCAGAAAGCATGCTACACATTGTTTTCCTCCGGTATTGAACACAGATCATCCCATCTTCAATTTTATCGATTATTTACATTAAAAAATACCTAAAGTTCTATTACAAAAGTAGTTTGAAATGTTTGGACAAAGCTTACAGGTAACTTTTGTAGTCATGTTGAGCGAGTTGGAACCGGTGTTTTTCTGGATCAAACGCACCAAATAAATTGACATTTTGGATATATATCGACAGATTTAATCAAACAAAAGGACCATTTGTGATGTTTATGGGACATATTGGAGTGCCAACAGCAGAAGCTCTTCAAAGGTAAGGCATGAATTATATCTTTATTTCTGCGTTTTGTGTTGTGCCGGGGGGGGTTGAAATATGATGGTCTGTGATTGTTTGCTGGGGTGCTATCCTCAGATAATAGCAATGTTTGCTTTCGCCGTAAAGCATTTTTTAAATCTGACACATTGGCTGGATTCACAACAAGTGTAGCTTTAATTTGATATATTGAATGTGTGATTTCATGAACGTTAATTTTTTCTAGAAATGTATTTGAATTTGGCGCTCTGCATTTTCACTGGATGTTGAACAGGTACCGTCCCACATATAGCCTTCTTCACATTGGCAGTTTGAAGTGACTCAAATCCAATTTTTTTCCATATCCGTTTAGAAACTGCGCTTTTTCGTCCAGTCTGAACAGTCAAAAACGCACCATCATAGATGGTTTGAAGTCAGATACAAATCTGATTCCTGGCCATCAGACTTGAAATATAGCATTGTGATAGCTTCTAGCCTACCTACATCTTCTTTTTTATTTAACCCCCTTTTTCTCCCCAATTTCATGATATCCAATTGCAATCCAATTACAATCTTGTCTTATCGCTGCAACTCTCCAACGGGCTCGGGAGAGGCGATGGTCGAGTAATGTGTCCCCCGAAACATGACCCGCCAAAACGCGCTTCTTAACACCCGCCCGCTTAACCCAGAAGCCAGCCGCACCAATGTGTGGAGGAAACAGTGTTCAACTGACTACCGAAGTCAACCTGCAGGCGCGTGGCCCACCACAAGGAGTCACTAGATCACGATGAGCCAAGTAAAGCCCCCCCCCCGGCCAAACCCTCCCCTAACCCAGACAACGCCAATATCCAGCAACTTCGCACAGCCATTGAAGAGGAGTGGGACAACATTCCACAGGCCACGATCAACAGCCTGATCAACTCTATGTGAAGGAGATGTGTCGCGCTGCATTAGGCAAATGGTGGTCACACCAGATATGACTGGTTTTCTGATCAACGCCCCTACCTTCTTTTTTTTAGGTGTCTGACCAACAGATGCATATCAGTATTCCCAGTCATGTGAAATCCATAGATTAGGGCCTAATGAATTTATTTCAGTTAACTGATTTCCTTATGTGAACTGTAACTCAGTACAATCTTTGAAATTGTGGCATTTATATTTTTGTTCAGTATAATTTGTATCCCAGATTCACTTTTACTATGTTACGTCTAGTCTATGACACCAGGTTGCAAGGGGGCCCAACACCATATTAAGACACTTTATATTGGTGTTTCCATTATTTCAGCAGTTACCTGTATCCAAACTTTGGGTTTTGTAACTTAACTTTATCTTAGATGTCACGCCCTGGCCTTAGTTATCTTTGTTTTCTTTATTATTTTAGTTAGGTCAGGGTGTGACATGGGGAATGTATGTGGTTTTGTAGTGTCTAGGGGTGTTGTATGTGTATGGGGCAGTGTCTAGTGTAGTTGTCTAGGTAAGTCTATGGTTGCCTGAAGGGTTCTCAATCAGAGACAGCTGTCATTCATTGTCTCTGATTGGGAGCCATATTTAAGGCAGCCATAGGCATTAGGTTAATGTGGGTAATTGTCTATGTTGAACGTTTGTTGCTTGTCATTGCACTTACGTCATTTAGCTTCACTTTTGTTTAGTTTGTATTCAGAGTTCGTTTCGTGGTTTTCCTTTCTCTAAATAAAAGAGAATGTATTTTGCACACGCTGCGCCTTGGTCCTCTCTCTCACCCATAGACGATCGTGACAGAATTACCCACCCGAATCGGACCAAGCGGCGTGTAAGGCAGCAACAGCGAACACAGGACTATAGGAATTGGGAGGAAATTCTGGACCGCGAAGTACCTGGAGAATATAACTGCCCCAAAGCTGAGCTGGAGGCAGCGAAAGCAGAGAGGCGGCGTTTTGAGGAGTTAGCACGGAAGCAGGAGAAGGATCTGGGCTATAATACCTGTGAGGAGATCGACAGATGGGCGATCGACCCAAGGAGAGTACCGGAGCCCGCCTGGGATTCGATGGAGCAATGTGCGGAGGGATACCGGCGAATGGAGGCAGCACGACGATGCATTCGGAAGCCTGTGAGTCAAGCCCAAAAATTTCTTTGGGGGGGGGGGGGGTGAGAGTAGGGGCAGACACCGTGTTACGCAGTAGAGCGCATGGTGTCTCCTGTACCTGTTCATAGCCCGGTGCGGGTTATTCCACCTCCCCGCACTGGCAGGGCTAGATTGAGGATTGAGCCGGATGTCATGAAACCAGCCCAACGCATCTGGCCACCAATGCGTCTCCTCGGGCTGGCTTACATGGCACCAGCCTTACACATGGTGTCCCCGGTTCGCCTACATAACCCGGTGCGGGTCATTTCACCTCCCCGCACTGGTAGGGCGACGGGGAGCATACAACCAGGTAAGGTTGGGCCGGCTCAGTGCTCAAGGGAGCCAGTATGCCTGCATGGTCCAGTATATCGGCGCCACCTCCCCGCTCCAGCCCAGTACCACCAGTGCCTACACCACGCACCAGGCTTCCAGTGCGTCTCCAGAGCCCTGTTCCTCCTCTACCACTCTCCCTGTGGTGTGTCTCCAGCCCAGTGCCTCCAGTTCCGGCACCACGCATCAAGCCTCCTGTGCGTCTCCAGAGCCCTGTACGCACTGTTCCTTCTCCCCGTACTCGCCCTGATGTGCGTGCCCTCAGCCCGGTACCACCAGTGCCGGTACCACGCACCAGGCCTATAGTACGCCTTGAGAGTCCAGTGGGGTTAATTTGGAGGGTGGCCATTTGGAGGAGGCTACCAAAGCGGGTATTGACAATGGTGGAGTGGGGGCCACGTCCCGCACCCGAGCCGCCGCCATGATGGGGCACACCCCTTTGGGGGGGGGGGGTACTGTCACGCCCTGGCCTTAGTTATCTTTGTTTTCTTTATTATTTTAGTTAGGTCAGGGTGTGACATGGGGAATGTATGTGGTTTTGTAGTGTCTAGGGGTGTTGTATGTGTATGGGGCAGTGTCTAGTGTAGTTGTCTAGGTAAGTCTATGGTTGCCTGAAAGGTTCTCAATCAGAGACAGCTGTCATTCATTGTCTCTGATTGGGAGCCATATTTAAGGCAGCCATAGGCATTAGGTTAATGTGGGTAATTGTCTATGTTGAACGTTTGTTGCTTTTCATTGCACTTACTTCATTTAGCTTCACGGTCGTTTGTTGTTTTGTTTAGTTTGTATTCAGTGTTCGTTTCCTGTTTTTCCTTACTCTAAATAAAAGAGAATGTATTTTGCACACGCTGCGCCTTGGTCCTCTCTCACCCATAGACGATCGTGACATTAGAAATATCATCATTGAGTGCAATCAGAGCCCATGTGAACTGAATTAAAATTGAATAGCATGACTTACTTAAAGAGATTAAACATACCCGGGTGGCGCAGTGGTCTAGGGCACTGCATCGCAGTGCTAGCTGCGCCACCAGAGTCTCTGGGTTCGCGCCCAGGCTGGGCTGGGTTCGCGCCCAGGCTCTGTAGCAGCCGGCCGCAACCGGGAGGTCCGTGGGGCGACGCACAATTGGCATAGCGTCGTCCGGGTTAGGGAGGGTTTGGCCGGTAGGGATATCCTTGTCTCACTATGTAAAAAAGAAATGTAAAAAATGTAATAAAATGTATGCACTCTACTGTAAGTCGCTCTGGATAAGAGCGTCTGCTAAATGACTAAAATGTAAATGTAAATGATTTAAAGAAGGATACATACGAGTGTGGGCATCATCCAGTTATAATGATGTCAGATGAGTTTACCTAAACTGCAGCGCAATATCTGACACACCCTGCATGTTTACACTTGATACAATTATGGAATATGATAGCTATAGCTACCTGAAATTCTGTGAAGCCAAATAAAGCTTTGAGATGGCTTGTCTTCATCCTACGTGCTTTTGAGTAGACCTGTAAAAAGAAAGCTTCAATGTGAAAAACAATGGGAGGGATCACATCCATATTTTCAACTAAATACTAAACTCAGCAAAATAAGAAACGTCCCTTTTTCAGGACCCTGTCTTTCTAAGATAATTCGTAAAAATCCAATTAACTTCACAGATCTTCATTGTAAAGGATTTAAACAATGTTACCCATGCTTGTTCAATGAACCATAAACAATTTATGAACAACCTCATGAAACAGGCATTATCTGCTACGTGAGCTACATGACTGTAGACTCATTAACACTGCACATATCAGCGCAAACAACTACTGTGTCTGGCTTGTCTTCCTCCACCCACTGAAAGGCCAACAGTATGGCCATCAGCTCTGCCATATATACAGCCAGATGATCTGTAATACGTTTCCTGACATCCACCCCACATTCCTGCACTACAAATGCTGACCCAGTATGTTTTATCCTTGGATCTTTAGAACCATCTGTGTAAATTGCCACTAAATCCTGATACACAATATACAGGCGTCTCTTAAACAAATAATATGGATCAACACCCTCCCTATCTTTCTGTAGTCTCTCCAATACTTCTAGATCAACTACTGGAGGCGGGAGTAGCCATGCTGGATTTACAGGAATAGTGACCGTTGGACTAAACTTCATCCATACAGTCCCATCTCCTTCGCCTGGGTATTACCCACCCAAAGCTCATGTTCAGTCTTCGCTCAAGTTCCCAGCAAGCTTGTAAAATCCATTACGCAGGATGAGACACAACATGTCCCTGTAGGTTGACCCAATAATTAATTGCCCGCGTTTGTCTCCTAATCTGCAATGGCATATCCCCCATCCCCACCTGTAGTGCAGCCACAGGGGACGTCCGAAACGCCCCACTACATATTTTACATAGTCCTTGCCCATATATGACATCTAGTCTTTCCAATGAGGTCCGGCTGCCGAGCCATATGCTATACTGCCATAGTCTATTACAGATCGGATCAATGCAACATACATGGTCCTCAATGAGGAACGCCCAGCCCCCCACTCCTTCCCGTCAGACAGCGCATCACATTTAGCACCTTCTTACACTTTCCCACCACTCAATGTGTTCTGCCCAAACCACTCTCTCAATGTGTTCTGCCCAAACCACTCTCTCAATGTGTTCTGCCCAAACCACTCTCTCAATGTGTTCTGCCCAAACCACTCTCTCAATTTGTTCTGCCCAAACCACTCTCTCAGTGTGTTCTGCCCAAACCACTCTCTCAATTTGTTCTGCCCAAACCCCTCTCTCAGTGTGTTCTGCCCAAACCACTCTCTCAATGTGTTCTGCCCAAACCACTCTCTCAATGTGTTCTGCCCAAACCACTCTCTCAGTGTTTTCTGCCCAAACCACTCTCTCAATTTGTTCTGCCCAAACCACTCTCTCAGTGTGTTCTGCCCAAACCACTCTCTCAATTTGTTCTGCCCAAACCACTCTCTCAGTGTGTTCTGCCCAAACCACTCTCTCAATTTGTTCTGCCTAAACCACTCTCTCAGTGTGTTCTGCCCAAACCACTCTCTCAATTTGTTCTGCCCAAACCACTCTCTCAATTTGTTCTGCCCAAACCACTCTCTCAGTGTGTTCTGCCCAAACCACTCTCTCAATGTGTTCTGCCCAAACCACTCTCTCAGTGTTTTCTGCCCAAACCACTCTCTCAATGTGTTCTGCCCAAACCACTCTCTCAGTGTGTTCTGCCCAAACCACTCTCTCAATGTGTTCTGCCCAAACCACTCTCTCAGTGTTTTCTGCCCAAACCACTCTCTCAATGTGTTCTGCCCAAACCACTCTCTCAATGTGTTCTGCCCAAACCACTCTCTCAGTGTGTTCTGCCCAAACCACTCTCTCAATGTGTTCTGCCCAAACCACTCTCTCAGTGTGTTCTGCCCGAGTCAGTCTAGTGTCAAGGTATACCCCAAGGAACATGAAGGCCCCCACCCTCTCCAAGTTTAACCTCAAGCATACCTCATCTCCCACCTTCCTCCTGGTAAAGAACATTATCTGAGTTCTCTACAGAGAACTTGAATCCCCACATTAATGCCCACTGCTCTACATCATCAATTGCTTCCTGTACCTTCCTGACTATGTATGGCACATTTCTTCCCCTCTTCCATAAGGCCCCATCATCTGCAAATAACAATCTCCCAATATCCGGCTGTACTGGAGAGTAAACATCATTGATCATGATTGAGAACAACAGAGGACTAATCACGCCCCTGTGGTGTTCCGTTATCCACTAGGTAGCTGCCTGATGAAACTTCCCCACCCTCACCTGGATGGACATTCCAGACAGGAAATCCTTTATCCAATCTTGATTAACAACCCCTCCTTCCACATCATATCATACGCCTTCTCCACATCAAAAAAGACAACAACAGTCTCCTTGTTCACCTGAGCCTTCCTGACCTCTGCTTCTAAGCAGAGCACTGGGTCCATAGTTCCCCTACCTTTCCTGAACCCACTCTGATGTGGTGATACTAGCACCCTGTTCTCCAGGAAGAAATGTAGCTTCTCCGTAATAATACGTTCCATAATCTTACATACAGTTGAAGTCGGAAGTTTACATACACTTATGTTGGAGTCATTAAAACTCGTTTTTCAACCACTCCACAAATTTCCTGTTAACAAACTATAGTTTTGGCAAGTCGGTTTGGACATCTACTTTGTGCATGACACAGGTAATCTTTCCAAAAATTGTTTACAGACAGATTGTATCACTTATAATTCACTGTATCACAATTCCAGTGGGTCAGACGTTTACATACACTAAGTTGACTGTGCCTTTAAACAGCTTGGAAAATTCCAGAAAATGATGTCATGGCTTTAGAAGCTTCTGATAGGTGTTGGGGATGAATCAGAATTAGTTGGGTAACATAGATAAATAAGATGTTTTATTTACTTTCATAATATGCTTATGTGACATACTTGTCATTAGAATGTCTCCTTTTGGACTATACTGTTGGCAGTTGGACTTTTCCCTTCTCCTCTAGGGAAAAGTAACTTGGGGCCCAGAGAGGGGAGAGGTCAGGCTTGTCTTTTACATGTCTGGTGCTATGCAGAATATCAGAAGGGGAGGAGGACAGAATGGAACATTGTCTTCATATGTGAATGTATCTGTTAAACCATGTGAAGGGATTATTAAGGGGGAACCAATTATCTTGGCTCCACGATGTCTGTGCACAAGTCACTCCCCTCAGTGAGCTTGTCCAGGAGTGGCGAGAAGAGGGGGTGTATTTGAGATGGGAGTATCTAAAGTTGATAATTGATATATGCCATTGGATGAGGTAATGTTTTTGTACTATGAAGTACCAAGAACGAGATTAGGACCTCGTCTTAGAGACCAAACTGAACAATAATTTATAGCTAATGCTATCTGACTATGGGATACTCCTCTCTCAAGTAAAAGGCCCTTTGTGAAGTTCCTGAGATCTGTGGTTCGTCATGTGAGTTGAGAGGGGTGTATCTTGGCTATAAAAGATACTAGTATTCTTTTGTAAGCACTCTAAGAATTCATTTATAGACACTGAATTGATCTGAGAGTCAAAGGGCTATGGTGAAGCTCATATAATTAAAGATGAAGTTTAAGTAAAACTCTGACTTGTGTGTGGTTTATAACTCTCCTCATTTAGTAATACAGGAAATTACCACGACATTGGCTAATTGACATCATTTGAGTCAATTGGAGATGTACCTGTGGATGTATTTCAAGGCCTACCTTCAAACTCAGTGCCTCAAGGACCTTGTGAAGATGCTGGAGGAAACAGGTACAAAAGAACAGTATCTATATCCACAGTAAAACGAGTCCTATATCGACATAACCTGAATGGCCGCTCAGCAAGGAAGAAGCCACTGCTCTAAAACCGTCATAAAAAAGCCAGACTGAGGTTTGCAACTGCACATGGGAACAAAGATCATACTTTTTGGAGAAATGTCCTCTGGTCTGATGAAACAAAAATAGAACTGTTTGGTCATAATGACCATCGTTATGTTTGGAGGAAAAAGGGAGAGGCTTGCAAGTCGAAGAACACCATCCCAACCATGAAGCACGGGATGGCAGCATCATGTTGTGGGGGTGCTTTGCTGCAGCAGGGACGGGTGCACTTCACAAAATAGATGGCAACATGAGGATGGAAAATTATGTGGATATATTGAAGCAACATCTCAAGACATCAGTCAGGACGTTAAAGCTTGGTCTCAAATGGGTCTTCCAAATGGACAATGACCCAAAGCATACTTCCAAAGTTGTGGCAAAATGGCTTAAGGACAACAAAGTCAAGGTATTGGAGTGGCCATCACAAGCCCTGACCTCAATCCTATAGAAAATGTGTGGGCAGAACTGAAAATGTGTGTGCGAGCAAGGAGGCCTACAAACCTGACTCAGTTACACCAGCTCTGTCAGGAGGAATGGGCCAAAATTCACCCAACTTATTGTGGGAAGCTTGTGGAAGGTTACCCGAAACGTTTGACCCAAGTTACACAATTTAAAGACATTGCTACCAAATACTAATTGAGTGTATGTAAACTTCTGACCCACTGGGAATGTGATGAAAGAAATAAAAGCTGAAATAAATCATTCTCTCTAGTATTATTCTGACATTTAACGTTCTTAAAATAAAGTGGTGATCCTAAATGACATAAGGCAGGGAATTTGACTAGGATTAAATGTCAGGAATTGTGAAAACTGAGTTTAAATCTACTTTGCTAAACTGTATGTCAACTTCCGACTTCAACTGTACATATGTTAAAGCTACTGGCCGATAGCTTGTTGGCCTCATTGGGCCCTTCCCTGGCTTCCGGATTGGTACCTCTACTGCTTCCTTCCTACTCCTCACCAATGCTCCACACTCCTCCGTCCAGCATGGGACTGCTTTCTTCTGCCCTGAACTCTTAGGATTAGCCTCAGTAGCTGCCCCCACTAATGCTGTTCTCACCCAGTTATTCCTACTATCCACATCCCCTCTCATATCCACTGAGCCATCACCTGCTCACTCAGCTCCTGAAACTGATCCCACTTTGCCCTTCCAAACACCCACCTGCCTACTGTGTATACTATGGGGTAATGTTCACTCCCTACTGTTGACTCTGGCCGCGATGGTCCGGAACTCCAGGACGGTCCTAGATCCCTGGTGTACTCGTAGTAGGCGCTCACCCCCCTTCTCGGACCTCCACAGGATGATCGAACACCAAGCGGAAGAGGAGGGTGAAGCGCTCATAGGACTCGACTTCGGGTCCGCCCATCTCCCAGACCGTGGCACCCCAGTTCAGGGCCTGTCTGGTCAGTGCCGTGATGATGTGGCAAACCTGTCTCTCTATCCCGTAGATAGCGTCGGAGTAGCAGGCAAGGTACAGGTCGATGACGCGCCGTCAAAGTCCTCTGGGAGGAACAGGGGTATTCCACGATCCGGCTTAGATAGGACGATGGCAGGTAGTGGTGGTGTGAAGGCTGGTGTTCACAGTCTAGCTCTGAGGGTGATGTGTAAGAGGGTATCTTTTTGAACTGCTATCAGGGTACAACCAGGGTTGTATTTCATTCTTTATCTAAGTGACAATGCAAATTCCTCCCATAAAATGAAAAGTTCCTATTAGTAACCTTTTCCTGTTGGGTCAACGTACAAATTTACAAACCAAATATACTTAAGGTGGGGATGGAGGAGTAGGTGTGTTGTATTTGTATATGTACCTTCTGTGGGTGGGTCAAGATTTGTCAAACATGTCTTGTTGCAACAGCTTGTAACAACTATTGGTTGATATGCTGGTTGAACAGTTGCTTTTCAAAATGCCTGTGTTGTAGCAAAAGTAAATTGGTAATGTAATGAACTGTCTCACAGAGTGACTCCAAGTACCATGTAATAACGTGAAATATTTCTGTAATATGCCCCAGACGTTGCAGTTACATCCACCTCGTCATGTAGCATCAACTTTTCAACCAGCCCAACTGTAAGGGGGATAGTACTTTTCCCAGTTGTTGTTACCAGGCCACCTTTTTGACAATAACATTGTACCAAATGGACAGTACCAGTCAAATGTCTGGACACACCAACTCATTCAAGGGTTTTCCTTTATTTTTTACTATTTTCTACATTGTAGCATACTAGTGAAGACATCAAAACTATGAAATAACACATATGAAATCATGTCGTTACCAAAAAAAGTGTTAAAAAATAAATGTATATTGGAGATTCTTCAAAGCAGCCACCCTTCGCCTTCATGACAGCATTGCATCCCCGAAAAAAACTAAGTAGTCTGGATTACATAGGTTTGCAGAGAGTAGCAAAGTCTACTGCTAGCAGTACTCTATAATACATGACCAAGAGGGAGTGGAAATATTTCAGAAGGCAGCAACACACACACCTATATTTGTGACATTGAAACAGTCCTGTAAGCTAGACTTTTATAACTCGTTTTTGTTCATGATCTATCAAGTCTCTGTTTCATGAGCCTCATCTTGTCCTGTTGTATAGTCATGTGGGACCAGCTGGTGTTGTTGTGTTTCAGGCTTGTGTCTGAAGTACAAAATGAGTGGCATTGCTAACGCTGCTAAGAGAACTATCCCTAATAATGTCGAAGCAGGTCTGCCCCCGGTTGCAAGAGGCACCTCACAGCATTCTGTTGAAGAGGAGGAGAAGAGAGAAAGAGACAGGCTTTCAGCTTCACATCCCAAAGACCTGTTCCTCTAGTAGTACTGCCTGGTCACTGAACCTTTCATTGAGGTCATTGTAAACAGTTCCTGTCATGGAAAGTTGCACTCTGCAATGGTGTTATTCTTGCATGCAGTACATCTATACACAATGCTCATATGACTCATTTGCCCTCAAAGTGAAATGTCAAATCCATATTTAGGATGGGTGTTTGACTACAAATTTTGTCTAGAATTCATACATTGCAGAACTTGTGTAGGAGTAATCTCTTGTCAGGGTTTAGCCATTAGTGATTATGAAATGGTTTAATATTTCATCACTAAATCAGTGATCCATACTTGGTCACATTGCTCTACCCCTAAACCTGTTGGTAGGTCGCACCTTTACCTGGGAGTGGGTGGAGGGTGAGCGAGCGGGTGAAGCTTTGATTGAGATCCAGTCTCCAGTCTCATTTCAACAATGATGGTGAGTGTACTGCTTGGCTTGACCTCCATGGAGCTGTGGACCTCATAGCGCCCCCTGCTGTCCAGACCGATACGGCCGTGGCTCTAATTGGATATTGGAGTCCGTCCACCACACATAAGGTTGGGGAGAAACCCTGGGAGGAGGTGAGGGTGATGATGAAGCTGTCACAGGATGACTGTACAGACAGCTGAGCTGTGGATTCTTGAAGGGGGCCAGGGGTAAACAAAAACAACAATACTCATATTCAGCTCTTAACAAAGGAGAATTCTGACTGCAAAGGGCAGGCAAGTAGATGACTAAGTTTATTTTGTGCAGATAGCTTAATACTTTTATGTCTCTTTATCCCCCATACATGCAAGATTCCTAAAAAATCTGAAATGGACAAAAATGCATACTCTCTAACATCTCACTAAAAGTAGTAGCTTTTCCAGGGTGCTTCCCTGTTCATCTGTCACATCACAAGTGTTTTGGCCCTGGTCACTCAGCTGCACACCACTCAGTCTAAATGAGACATTTCCCACAGCGAGCTGGTCTTCAAACAGATGAGTGCGTCCCTTGTAAACAACACTATGTTTCCAGCTGATCTCTCCCATGGTAATAGCTGTGGACCACCACTGATTCTCCACACTGTCAGTTGACAATCAGGTGGTTGAGGTTCAGGTTTTCATACGGAGGTAAAGAGCATCTAAGGGTGATGTCACTACCTGGAGCTGACACTCCCATAGGTGAAATAGGCAATTGAACCTCAATAATGACTAAGGAAGGAGACAGACAATACAGCCATGGATTAGGGAGAAACTTAAATTCTCTTGTATTAGTATTAGATCACCAAAGATACTGTGATACTTGTGTGCTTCTTGGTGACGGTTGTTGTGAAACCAACATTCTAATAATGCTTTACTAAATGATAGTATACAAATGAACACATGATAAGAAGATGGAATATGATAACTAGCTACCTGAGAAAAGCAATGAAGTCGTATGAAGCTGTGAGATGACAATTGTCTTTTCATCCCACATGCTTTTGAGTGGACCTGTAAAAAGAAAGCTTATATGTGGGAAAACAATGGGGATCACATCCATATATTGAAAATACTATATGCCTTGAGTTACACCATGCATGGTTATACCTGCCTCAGTCAGATGTACCAAGAGTCATGATAACTGATGAAGTAGGCCTATTTCAACTTTATCAGTTATATGTGGGTGAAACGTGTCAAGAGGTTGGCTAACTATAGCTTTTTTCACATTGGCAGTTTGAAGTGACTCAAATCAGATTTTTTTGCATATCCGATTAGAAACGGCGCCTTTTCCTGCAGTCTGAACTGCCAAAAAGCACATGGAATCAGATATGTCTAGCCACATTTCAAACCAGCATCGTAGATTGTTTGAAGTCAGATACAAATCTGATTCCTGGCCATCCGACTTGAAATATAGCATTGTGATAGCTTCTAGCCTACCTACATCTTCTTTTTTATTTAACCCCCTTTTTCTCCCCAATTTCATGATATCCAATTGCATTCCAATTACGATCTTGTCTCATCGCTGCAACTCTCCAACGGGCTCGGGAGAGGCGATGGTCGAGTAATGTGTCCCCCGAAACATGACCCGCCAAACCGCGCTTCTTAACACCCGCCCGCTTAACCCAGAAGCCTGCCGCACCAATGTGTGGAGGAAACAGTGTTCAATTGGCTACCGAAGTCAACCTGCAGGCACCCGGCCCGCCACAAGGAGTCACTAGATTGCGATGAGCCAAGTAAAGCCCCCCCCCCCCCCCCCCCCCCCCCCCGGCCAAACCCTCCCCTAACCCAGATGACGCCAATATCCAGCAAGTGGGACAACATTCCACAGGCCACAATCAACAGCCTGATCAACTCTATGCGAAGGAGATGTGTCGCGCTGCATGATTCCAATGGCGATCACACCAGATATGACTGGTTTTCTGATCAACACCCCTAACTTTTTTTTTAGGTGTCTGACCAACAGATGCATATCAGTATTCCCAGTCATGTGAAATCCATAGATTAGGGGGTAATGAATTTATTTCAGTTAACTGATTTCCTTATCTGACTGAAACTCAGTACAATTTTTGAAATTGTGGCATTTATTTTTTTGTTCAGTATAATTTGTATCCCAGATTTACTTTTACTGTGTTACGTCTAGTCTATGACACCCGGCTGCATGGTGGCCCAACACCATATTAGGAGGCTTGATATTGGTGTTTCCATTATTTCGGCAGTTACCTGTATCCATTCTTTGGGTTTTGTAACTTAACTTTATCTTAGAAAGATCATCATTGAGTGCAATCAGAGCCCATGTGAACTCAATTAAAATTGAATAGCATGGCTTACTTAAAGAGATTAAACATATCATTTAAAGAAGGATACATTTACATTACATTTAAGTCATTTAGCAGACGCTCTTATCCAGAGCGACTTACAAATTGGAAAGTTCATACATATTCATCCTGGTCCCCCCGTGGGAATTGAACCCTGGTCCCCCCGTGGGAAATGAACCTACAACCCTGGCGTTGCAAGCGCCATGCTCTACCAACTGAGCCACACGGGACCACATACGTGTGTGGGCATCATCCAGTTATAATGATGTCAGATGAGTTTACCTAAACTGCAGCGCAATATCTGACACACTGCATGTTTACACTTGATACAATTATGGAATATGAAAGCTATAGCTACCTGAGAAATTCGGTGATGTCACGTTCCTGACCTTATTTCCTTTGTTTAGTCTTTGTTTAGTTGGTCAGGACGTGAGCTGGGTGGGCATTCTATGTTTTGTGTTTCTATGTTGGGTTTATTGTTTGGCCTATTATGGTTCTCAATCAGAGGCAGGTGTTTGTCATTGTCTCTGATTGGGACCCATATTAAGGTAGGCTGTTTCTCACTGTTTGTTTGTGGGTGATTGTTCCTGTTCGTGCGTTCATGTGTTTTATGTTCTCTCGTTCAAGACTGTAACGTTGTTGGTTTTGTTTTGTTTATTGTTTTGTTCGTGTTAAAGTAAGTGTTCAAATAAATATGGAAACGTACCACGCTGCGCTTTGGTCCTCCTTTCCTTCAACCAACGACGAGAGTCGTTACAGAATCACCCACCATAATCGGACCAAGCAGCGTGGTAATGGGCAGCAGCGACAGCAGCAGCAGCGGCCCATTACGCAGGACTCGTGGACTTGGGAGAAGGATCTGGGTTATACAACCTGGGAGGAAATAGAGCACTGGTCGATCGATCCAGAGAGAGTGCCGTAGCCCGCCTGGGATTCGTTGGAACAGTGCGAGGAGGGATACAGGAGAATGGAGGAACGGAGATGTTATCAAGGTACGAGGCTAGCACGGAAGCCTGTGAAGCAGCCCCAAAAATGTATTGGGGGGGGGGATAAAAGGGAGTGTGGCGAAGTCAGGTAGGAGACCTGCGCCAACTCCCTGTGCTTACCGTGGAGAGCAAGAGTACGGGCAGACACCGTGTTATGCGGAAGAGCGCACGGTGTCTCCTGTACGTGTGCTTAGCCCGGTGCGGTACATTCCAGCTCCAAGTATCGGCCGGGCTAGAGTAGGCATCGAGCCAGGTGCCATGAAGCCGGCTCAACGTATCTGGCCTCCAGTACGTCTCCTCGGGCCGGTGTACATGGCACCAGCCTTACGCATGGTGTCCCCGGTTCGCCAGCACAGCCCAGTGTGGGCTATTCCACCTCGCCGCACTGGCCTGGCTACGGGAAGCATTAAACCAGGTAAGGCAGGCTCGGTGCTTAAGAGCTCCTGTACGCCTTCACGGTCCAGTATATCCGGCACCACCTCCTCGCCCCAGCCCAGTACCACCAGTGCCTAAACCACGCACCAGGCTTCCTGTGCGTCTCCAGAGCCCTGTGCGCCCTGTGCGCCCGGCCAGAGCTGCGCTTTGGTCCTCCTTTCCTTCAAACAATGACGAGAGTCGTTACAGGTGAAGCCAAACAAAGCTTTGAGATGGCTTGTCTTCATCCTACATGCTTTTGAGTAGACCTGTAAAAAGAAAGCTTCAATGTGAAAAACAATGGGAGGGATCACATCCATATTTTCAACTAAATACTAAACTCAGCAAAATAAGAAACGCCCCTTTTTCAGGACCCTATCTTTCTAAGATAATTCGTAAAAATCCAAATAACTTCACAGATCTTCATTGTAAAGGATTTAAACAATGTTACCCATGCTTGTTCAATGAACCATAAACAATTTATGAACATGCACCTGTGGAACGGTCGTTAAGACACTAACAGCTTACAGACGGTAGGCAATTAAGGTCACAGTTATGAAAACTTAGGACACCAAAGAGGCCTTTCTACTGACTCTGAAAAACACCAAAAGAAAGATGCCCAGGGTTCCTGCTCATCTGTGTGAACGTGCCTTAGGCATGCTGCAAAGAGGCATGAGGACTGCAGATGTGGCCAGGGCCATAAATTGCAATGTCCGTACTGTGAGACGCCTAAGACAGCGCTACAGGGAAACCGGACAGACAGCTGATCGTCCTCGCTGTGGCAGACCACGTGTAACAACACCTGCACAGGATCGGTACATCCGAACATCACACCTGCGGGACAGGTTGTGATAAGGTGCGTCTCGGTGAGAGGTGTAGGAGTCAGGCGCAGGAGAGCAGGGATTACTGAGAAGCGTGTTTAATATAATAATTATATATACATAGTCCACCAATACAAAATTGGCACAGATCTGTCTATATAAGGTCCCACAGTTCACAGTGCAGATCAGAGCAAAAACCAAGCCATGAGGTCGAAGGAATTGTCCGTAGAGCTCAGAGACAGGATACTGTCGAGGCACAGATCTGTCTATATAAGGTCCCACAGATCACAGTGCCTAAATAGTGAAAACAAAACAGAAACTCTGCACGGAGGAACAAACTCAGTTCCGAAAATAAACTACACGTGCGTAATAACGAGAACAAGAAACATCAACGATAAACGAGCGCAAAATACCCACAAGCTTAATCCCGCACGAAATAAGGCAGGTAACAGGTGCCCTATATACACACAGAAATAAACGCAATTGAAACCAGGTGTGAAAAGGAACACAGACAAAACAACCAGAAAAGGAAAAAGGGATCGGTGGCGGCTAGTAAACCGGCGACGCCGAGCGCCGCCTGAACAGGGAGAGGAGTTACCTTTGGTAGAAGTCGTGACAGTACCCCCCTCCTGACGCGCGGCTCCCGCAGCGCGACGACGCCGGCCTCGAGGACGACCCGGAGGACGAGGGGCAGGGCGATCCGGATGGAGGCGGTGAAACTCCCTTAGCATAGGTGGATCCAGTACATTCTCCACCGGCACCCAGCATCTCTCCTCCGGACCGTACCCCTCCCAGTCCACGAGGTACTGAAGACCCCCAACCCGACGCCTCGAGTCCAGTATGGACCGAACTGCATACGCCGGCGCCCCCCCGATGTCCAGGGGGGGCGGAGGGATCTCCCGCACCTCATCTTCTTGAAGCGGACCAGCCACCACCGGCCTGAGGAGAGACACATGAAACGAGGGGTTAATACGGTCATAAGGGGGGAGCTGTAACCGATAACACACCTCGTTTATTCTCCTCAGGACTTTGAATGGCCCCACAAACCGCGGACCCAGCTTCCGGCAGGGCAGGTGGAGGGGCAGGTTTCGGGTCGAGAGCCAGACCCGGTCCGACGATGTGTACACCGGGGCCTCGCTGCGGTGGCGGTCGGCATTGGCCTTCTGCCGCCCTTCGGCCCGTTTAAGGTACCCGTGGGCGGCCTCCCAGGTTTCCCTTGAGCGTCTCACCCAATCGTCCACCACAGGAGCCTCGGTCTGGCTCTGATGCCATGGGACCAAGACTGGCTGATAGCCCAACACACATTGGAAGGGCGACAGGTTCGTAGAGGAGTGGCGGAGTGAGTTCTGGGCCATCTCTGCCCAGGGGATGTACTTCGCCCACTCCCCTGGCCGGTCCTGGCAATACGACCGCAGAAACCTACCCACATCCTGGTTCACTCTTTCCACCTGCCCATTACTCTCGGGTGAAACCCAGAGGTAAGGCTGACCGAGATCCCCAAACGTTCCATGAATGCCTTCCACACCCTGGACGTGAACTGGGGACCCCGATCAGAAACAATATCCTCGGGCACCCCGTAGTGCCGGAAGACGTGAGTAAACAGGGCCTCCGCCGTCTGTAGGGCAGTAGGGAGACCGGGCAAAGGGAGGAGACGACAGGACTTAGAAAACCGATCCACAACGACCAGGATCGTGGTGTTGCCCTGTGATGGTGACAGATCGGTCAAGAAGTCAACCGACAGGTGTGACCAAGGCCGCTGTGGAACGGGAAGGGGTTGTAACTTCCCTCTGTGCAGGTGCCTAGGAGCCTTGCACTGAGCGCACACTGAGCAGGAGGACACATAAACCCTCACGTCCTTGGCCAAAGTGGACCACCAGTACTTCCCACTAAGACATCGCACCATCCTACCGATCCCCGGGTGACCAGAGGAGGGGGACGTGTGAGCCCACCAAATTAGCCTGTCTCTAACCTCCAGCGGAACGTACACCCGTCCCGCTGGACACTGTGGTGGAGTAGGCTCAACACGTGATGCTCGCTCAATGTCTGCGTCCACCTCCCACCTCACAGGTGCCACTAGACAAGAAGCCGGGAGGATGGGCGCAGGATCGATGGCCCGCTCCTCCGTATCATATAGTCGGGACAGTGCGTCTGCCTTAGCGTTCTGGGAGCCTGGTCTATAGGAGATGGTAAACCTAAATCGGGTGAAAAACATGGCCTACCTTGCCTGACGAGGGTTCAGTCTCCTCGCTGCCCGAATGTACTCTAGATTACGGGGGTCAGTCCAGATGAGAAAAGGGTGTTGAGCCCCCTCAAGCCAATGTCTCCACACCTTCAGGGCTCTGACAACAGCCAGCAACTCCCGATCCCCCACGTCATAGTTTCGCTCTGCCAGGCTGAGCTTCCGAGAAAAGAAAGCACAGGGGCGGAGCTTCAGTGGCGTACCTGAGCGCTGGGAGAGCACGGCTCCAACCCCAGCCTCGGATACGTCCACCTCCACTATGAATGCCAAAGAGGGGTCCGGATGCGCCAGCACGGGAGCCGAGGTAAAAAGAGCCTTCAGGTGACCAAAAGCCCTGGGGTGGTCCGCCTCAGCCGACCACCCCAGACGCGCCGGCCCCCCTTTCAGCAGTGACGTAATGGGAGCAGTCACCTGCCCAAAACCCCGGATAAACCTCCGGTAGTAGTTGGCAAACCCTAAGAACCGCTGCACCTCCTTTACCGTGGTTGGAGTCGGCCAATTACGCACGGCTGCAATGCGGTCACACTCCATCACCAACCTGAAGTGGAAATGCGATACCCAAGGAAGGAGAAGGCCTGTTTGAAGAACAAGCATTTCTCAGCCTTGACGTACAGGTCATGCTCCAACAGTCGCCCAAGTACCTTGCGCACCAGAGACACATGCGAGGCGCGTGTAGCGGAATAGACCAGAATGTCATCGATATAAACCACCACACCCTGCCCGTGCAGGTCCCTGAGAATCTCGTCTACAAAAGATTGGAAGACTGCTGGAGCATTCTTCAACCCGTACGGCATGACGAGGTACTCATAATGGCCGGATGTGGTACTAAACGCTGTCTTCCACTCATCTCCCTCCCGGATACGTACCAAGTTATACGCGCTCCTGAGATCCAGTTTTGTGAAAAAGCGCGCCCTGTGAAATGAGTCAATCGCCATGGCAATGAGAGGTAGCGGGTAACTATACCCCACCGTGATGGAATTTAGACCTCTATAGTCAATGCACGGACGCAGTACTCCCTCCTTCTTCTTCGAAAAAAAGAAACTCAAGGAGGCAGGTGATATGGAGGGCCGAATGTACCCCTGCCCCAGAGATTCAGATATATATGTCTCCATAGCCACCGTCTCCTCCTGTGACAGGGGATACACGTGACTCCTGGGAAGTGCAGCGTGATGAGGTGGTAATTGGGTCGCCTTCTTTTTACAGAAGGCGATAGCCAAATCGGCATATTCTGAGGGAATGCGCACGGTGGAGATTTGGTCTGGACTCTCCACCGTCGTAGCACCGATGGAAACTCCTACACACCTGCCTGAGCACTCCTCTGACCACCCCTTTAGAGCCCTCTATTGCCACGAAATCCTGGGGTTGTGACGGGCCAACCAGGCGATCCCCAGCACCACCGGAAAAGCAGGAGAATCAATGAGGAAGAGACTAATTTTCTCCTCATGACCCTCCTGCGTAACCATGCCCAGTGGAGCCGTGGCCTCCCTGACTAGTCCTGACCCTAATGGTCGGCTATCTAAGGCATGCACTGGGAAGGGTTTGTCAAGCTGAACAAGGGGGATCCCTAAACTATGCGCTAAACCGCGGTCAATAGAATTCCCTGCCGCGCCTGAATCTACTAGCGCCTTATGCCAAGAATGAGAGGAAAATTCAGGAAAAGAAATTAACACATACATGTGACCAACAGGGGGCTCTGGGTGAGCCTGGTGCCGACTCACCTGAGGTGTCCGAGCAGTGCTCGGCCTGGCGTCTCGACTCACTGAAGGACCCCTCCAGCACCGGTCAGCAGTGTGCCCTCTACGACCACAGCTGATACAGGAAAGGCCCCCTCCTCCAGTCGCCCTCGCTGCAGCACCTCCTAGCTCCATGGGCGTTGGAGTGGAGGGGCTGGGGGATGAAACTGACAGGACCCGATCTGGACGTCCGGGGGTCGCCAGCAAGTTGTTCAACCGAATGGACATGTCTATCAGCTGGTCCAAGGAGAGGGTGGTGTCTCTACAGGCTAGCTCCCTACGGACGTCCTCGCGCAAACTGCACCTATAGTGATAGTAGTCCTGTAGTCCAGAACTCTAGGGCAAAGTCCTGAGCACTCCTCTTCTCCTGCCTTAGATGGAACAGCCGTTCACCCGCCACTCGGCCCTCAGGTGGGTGGTCGAACACGGCCCGAAAGCAGCGGGTGAACTCTGGGTAGTGGTCCCTCGCCGAGTCAGGATCGTTCCATACCGCGTTGGCCCACTCCGGGGCTTTGCCTGAGAGGCCGCCGTTCCATCGTACTCCCTCGGGAGTGCGAGTCGAATACCACTGGATCCAGGCAATGAAGGAGAGGGTTGTTGTACTGGTTGGAGTGTGGCTGATGGAGGTGTGGGAAGGCCACCGCTCTCCCATCTCTCCATCGTCGCCATCACCTGATCCATCGCGGTCCCCAGCCGGTGTAACACTGCCTTGTGGTGTTGAACTCGCTCCTCCATAGATATTGGGAGCGTGTCCGCTCCTGCTGACTCCATCGAAGCTGGTGCGGGATTCTGTGATAATGTTGCGTTAAGAGGTAGGTGAAGGAGTCAGGTGCAGGAGAGCAGAGATGTCTGAGAAGCGTACTTTAATTGGCAAGTCCACCAACACAGGTATGGCACAATCAAAAAAGTAAAACGCCCTCGACAACAGAGAACCCGTACAAACGCATGGAGGAACAAACAAAGCTCGGACAATAACACACTCTTATAAATCCGTGAAAACAAGAAAATGGCATAACCTCACCGAGCACATCACAATAAAATAATAATCCCGCACAAACCTAGGCAGGCAACAGGGTAAATATATATACACAGAAATTAAGGCAAATGAAACCAGGTGTGAAAAGAACCAAAGACAAAACAAACAGAAAAGGAAAAAGTGATCGGTGATGGCTAGTAGACCTGGGACGCTGAACGCGCCGAGTGCTGCCCAAACAGGGAGAGGAACTACCTTCGGTGGAAGTCGTGACACCACCCTAGTCATAGACTGTTCTCTCTGCTACCGCACGGCAAATGGTCCTGGAGCGCTAAGTCTAGGTCAAAAGGGCTTCTTAACAGCTTCTACCCCCAAGCCATAAGACTCTTGAACAAGTAATCAAATGGCTACAGGGACAATTTGCATTGTCCCCACCCACCCCCCATTTTTACACTGCTGCTACTCTCTGTTTATTATCAATGTATAGTCACTTTACCTCTACCGACATGTATGTTTTACCTCAATACCTCGACTAACCGGTACCCCGCACATTGACTCTGTATATAGCCTTGCTATAATTATTTTATTGTTGCTCCTTAATTATTTGTTATATTTCTATATATTTTTTTCTTCTTAAAACTGCATTGTTAGTTAAGGGCTTGTAAGTAAGCATTTCACTGTAAGGTGAAATGCTGTTGTATTCGGTGCCTGTGACAAATAAAATTTAATTTTGATTGATTTGAGATAAATTATCCTTTTTGTCACTGCAACCTTAAACCCAGGAACACTACAACATGCACCTATCCTGCCTGTTTGAGGGTCCTTAGAGCCATCAGCGAATACAGTATATTCAAGAAAGCATGGTACTGTGTTCTAAAGTGTTCACTTACAATATTTACTGGATCTACTCCTTCCTCACCAACCTTTACCCTCTCCTTTGACAACTACTCTGTTAATATGCTCCATCCACGTCATTCAAGTGTCAAACCAGACCCCCAGGAACCTAAATGCCTGTACAGCTTCAGGCATATTTCCTCCCCAAACTTTCTAAAGTCTTCATTGTGCTTCCTCAATGGTGAACTTGAAGACCCACCTGAGGCACCACTGATCAACTTGTCTTATCGCTTCTTGAACTTTCCCGGCTATATCGGGAATTTTTCTCCCTCTCTTCCACAGTGCCCCATCATCGGCAAACAAAGACCTCCCATTATCACGACTTCCGCCAAAGTCGGTCCCTCTCCTTGTTCGGGCGGTGTTCGGCGGTCGACATCACCGACCTTCTAGCCATCACTGATCCATTTCCCATTGTTTTTGTCTTGTCTTCCTTCACACCTGGTTCCAATCCCATCAATTACATGTTGTGTATTTAACCCTCTGTTTCCCCTCATGTCCTTGTCGGAGATTGTTTTGTTTGTATGTGATGTGCTATTTAGTGTTGGTGTGCGACGGGTTTTGTACCCACTTTGTTATTTTGTACATTTTGGTTGTTTTGTAGTTTGGTCAGCATTTATTAAACAACTCCAATTATACCATGTTCGTTCTCCTGCGCCTGACTTCCCTTCCACCAACACGCACCCCTTACACCCATTATTTGGTCTAACCTTGGAGAATACATTGTCTATCATAATGGAGAACAAAAAAGTCCTAATGACACTTCCCTGGGGGATACCATTATACACCTCTTTCCCTGGTGTCCGTATCGGCACCACCACAGCCTGGTCCGTTCCTGACACACCTTATAGTAAGGGCACAATATTTTCCCCAATTACAGTGTCACCTTTTCTGAACCAACTTTGGTCTCGTGACAATAGGCCTCTACTCTCCAGGAAGTAAGTGAGCCTTTCTGTTATCATCCTTTCCATACATTTACAGACAAGAGATGTTAACACTATCAGCCTATAGCTTGATGGATTAGTAGGTTCTTTCCCTGGTGTCCGTATCGGCACCACCACAGCCTGGTCCGTTCCTGACACACCTTATAGTAAGGGCACAATATTTTCCCCAATTACAGTGTCACTGAGATGAGCCATCATGATGTAACACATCTCATCCTTCCCAGGAGATGTTATCCCAGCTTTAGCTATCGCTCTCTTCATCTCAGCCAATGTAAAAGGTGCAGGCAATGCTTCCTCCACCACCTCTCTGATCCGGGACCCCCAGATGTTCTCTTCTGACCTTCTCTCTCACACAAACTGTCCCTTCTCTGCCAAGTTATTTGATCTGTGCACCTTCACAAATGCCTGGGCTAAAATCTCTGCCTTCTCCATGTTTCCCAATGCAACAGTTTTCCCCACTTTTCAGCACAGGGAGATTCCAATATCGTCTGTCCCCTCTCCCCACTCTTAATCATCCCCAATACCTCTCCCACTCCCAATGTTTCATCAGAACCGGTGCCAATACTCCCTCTTTTCTGTCCTAATGGTCCTCCTTACTACTGCGTGTGCTTGCTGTATCAGGTGCTAGTATTTATTGGACCATTTCAATATCTTGAAAGACCCATTCCTACTCTTTGCAGCTTCTCCGCACTCTTCAGTCCACCAGGAACTGCCTTTCTCTTTCTCCCCCTGTACCTGTGGGTATCACCTGCCTTGAGGCCTGTACTATTGCTTGTCTTACTACATCATTCACTTTTTCTATATCTGCACGGAGATCAATCCGAAACAGCGCCTGTTCACTCATCTCCTGAAACTGACCACACTCCCCTTTTTGCCAAATATCCATCTCCTCAATCAATTTCCCGTTCTATCTCCTACCCGCATTCCTACAGTACATTAATGATAGGGTAGTGATCAATACTCTCTGTAGATTCCTCCCGTACCTCCCAACTACATCTGCCTGCCATTCAACTCGAGATCAGAGTAAGATCCAGAGCAGATTCAATTCCAGTTACTGGTTCCCCAGCCATCATTAAGGCACATAAGCCCTTTCTCACCCAGGAGTTCTTCAAACACTTGTCCATTTACATCAGTCTGATATCCCCACACCACATCACCATTCTCATATCTTGACCTTTTACACTCCCAAGGGCCATCAACTCTTACATGGGTTGTAAAAGTTCACTGTTAGCAGATTCCCCTCTCCCGACCACACTTCTACCACTACATACTCCTGCTCAACTCTTTCTCCCACAAGCCTATATGGGATCCCCCACTTTATAAAAGGTAGCACACCCTGCCCCTCCCACTCCCACCCCATTTCTTTGGACTTCAATTTAACCTTGAATTACAAAATCTAGGGTCGTTTTAATCCCTGTCTATGGGAGACATATCACATATGGTTTATCTGGTAAAACCTCAAGAAACTGTTTGAAATCTTGCCCATTGGCTATCAAACGTCTCACATTCGATTGGAGGATAACGCCATTATAAAACTAACCAAGACATGATTCCTGGGTGGACTGATTCTCAATCTCATTGAGGTCATCCTGTACATTTTCCCATGTCAGTCCTGTGATCACAAGATACTTCACAGCCTCATCCACAATGAACTGTAGCTCAGTCTTAGATGGCCCTTTTCTGTGCAATTGATAGCTGCTGTTACAAATGTAACAACCTTTTGCATATCTACCATTCTTGTGATATCCCCCATTCTGCTCGCTACATCACGCCCAACCTGCTCTGTCGTGGTGACGCAACGCCCTATCATGTCACCTTATGTTGGTGTTTCCTTTATTTTGGAAGTTACCCATTGCCGGGCAGGTCAAACAGGCTGTTGACATTTATCAAGGCACAATTTATTTTTGGGGGGTGTAATGCAATTACGTCCAACTGTTCTTATAGACAAGACAGTTCAATGGAAATGCACCGTGAACAGGCAATTCTCGCATCTACTAGCCATGCAAACTTTCTAAATGTCGACAAACATCACTGGATAAGTTCATGGAAACCTAGTTTATGACATTTCAGATATCATTTTTCACAATGTAGTTTGGATGTAGTGAACTACTTTTTCAAAGTAACTAGTTAGTTTTACTTATCTTTTTCTTAAAGACTTGCTCTGGTACTTTGGCGACTAAGAACGTATTTTTTTAAACCTGCCGTTTTGGGCTGGATGTGTAGTTCATACATGCATAATCTATGAGCAGACTTACTGTCTAACTTCAACTAGCCACGAAATCCCTAGTTTGAACGCGACTGTTTTCTTGAAGCTGCGCTATTTTCCCTAAATATCTCCGCATGTGGGCCACCCCCTTAGCAATTCAAGTTCTAGCTCCTCGCATTTGAGTGACAACTAGCAAGAGGGCTGCCCAGCGTTATCCAACGAGGTTATAGGGCAGGCCCAATGGCTCAGTTGACACAACAGAGAGAGCAATGACATGATACGCATATCTGAACATTTGTGACGTAGTCCACAACGTTCGGGCTGTGTACTATGTGGTGTTGGAGTCCAGATGAGGTGCTGATGCGCATGACAGGTGTGCGCAATAATCAGCAGCCTGGTGACCGAGAGCGCCGGAGAGGGAGTATGTGACAGTACCCCCTCCTCAATGCATGGCTCCAGCCGCAGGACGGTGACCAAAGGGACAATCCCGGGGATCAGGAGCGGACCAGTCACTTCTGCTGAGGCTCGGGAAACTGTCGAGCCGGCTGAGGCGCAGGAGCCTGGCGACCTAGAGCGCCAGAGAGGGAGCATACGTGACAGTACCCCTCCCTGGCATGCAGCTCCAGCCGCAGGACGCCGACCAAGGGGACGATCCCAGGGATCAGGAGTGGACCGGTTGTCTCAGCTGAAGGGTGGAAACCAGGCGAACCGGCTGAGGCGTGAGAGTCCGACGAACCAACTGCGGTGTGAGAGTCTGATGAACCAACTGAGGCTTGAGAGTCCAACAAGCAGCTGAGGACTCCCCGGTAGCTCCAGTACTGACACGCGGACCCAACATTCCTTCCAACACCAAAAAACACTCCCTGATGCTTCCCTTAGGTGAGGCGTTATTCTCTAACGTGTGCGCTGGGAAGCAAGTTCAGGGAGTGAATCATTTAATAAATGAACGAAATATAATACAAACCATGAACAACCCACAAACCAGAAACAATAGCACCTTTGGAAAGAACCAAAGAGATTTACATAAATAGGGCAGGTAATCGAGGAGGTGATGAAGTCCAGGTATGTGTTATTAGGTGCTGATGCGCGTTACGAAGGTGACAGGTGTGCGAAATAATAATCAGCAGCCTGGTGACCTAGAGGCTGGAGAGGGAGCACACGTGACAGTCCTGGGGATAATAATCAACTAATCATCAAGCTTTGATTATTTGAACCAGCTCTGTAGTGCTAGGGCAAAAAACAAAACATTGGAAATGCCGGTGTAGCTTAACTTCTTCTAGTGAGAAGTAATTGGTAGCCTGTTCAACTATAGAGTAGCTGTTGGAGGCTATGTTGGACTATCTTTCTGCTTTTTAGATGGTGAGTACTGTACATCATGCTGCTACAGTGGAAAATAAAGCCAGGCATCCCTACATGAATTGGAATTCTCCCCTGTGCAGTCTAAGCACATGAGAATGAGAAATTCCCTGGCTTTGATCAATGTTGCCCCCTGCATCCCACTGGAACACCAAAACAAATATATTTGCTCTAGGTATAATGAAATAAAACTATAGAGTTCCATGTCATTATTTGACCAAGAGGATTCTACTAAAATAAGAAATGTTACAGGAGAAAATGACACTCTCCCTGTACTGCTGGTATACTGCCAACATGCCAGTTCTTTCCTGTAAAATAGATTTAGCAAAAATACATCACAGATGGGGTTTCATCTCCTTTTATTACAAAATAACAAATTCTGGAAAGTATGATACACTGACTGGAACACACATGTAACAACTTTCATTAGACGCTATAGCTGCCATAATTTCAATCAATAAATACATGTAATTTATAAAGCCCAGTAAGACAACTGCAGATGAAAAAAAGGTGATTTACACAGTAACCTGGGCTAAATCCCTGAGCAAGTAGCAGTAAGCAAAAACTCGCTACATGGAAGAAACCTTAAGAAGAAGTAGATTCGGAGAAGAGGTACATATGACCATCTAGTGGTGTGGTGTGCAACTCCCATTGTCGATCTTTAGTGAGTGTGTCAACTGTGTTGTTTGACAATACAGTGTGTCAACTCTATCATGTTTAACTTTGTGTATAAAGTATTGTAGTGTAGTTCAGATTTTACAAAATGACTTCCCATGAAAATGGACTTTAGTATAAACGGCTTTCCTCCCTTTATGTTTTCTCTGTAAACAAGCAATGCTAGTTGCTCTGGCATAAAGCCTGTTGAGTGACCATGGACTGAAGGTCATTCTATTCTTGTGTTTTCTTATCCTTTTTGGTCTCCTGCTCAGACCTCTTCCAGGACAACAGGAGCACCAATCCCAGCAGCATTAGCAGCAGTGGATACATAAAAAATCTGCTCCTCTTCTCAGCAGGCATCACACAGCACACTGTGGAAGGGAGGAGCGAAGAAAGGAGCACTCAACCTCAGTAACTGAAATAAGCAACATTCCCCTCTATATCTGATAAGAGTTTTATCATGAACTGTAACATAGTATTGTGAAAACCACTCACAGGCTGCTTCAGAGAAGCCCATGGTACAAACTACACCAGAAGAATGATAATAAGAACACATGTACTGTATGATCAATAATCCAAAATATCCAATAAAAAAATACCCAACTCCAAAAGAACTGTAAACAAATGTTAAAAGTATCTGAAAACAACATTGAGTCAAGGAACAAACTCTGGAACCCTGATATTTTACCTGGTGGTGGGTGGAGTGTGAGAGACTTGGTGAAACTCTGGTCCAGAACCCTCAGTCTCAACTCGGCTGTAACAGTCAGAGTGCTGTTCAACCACAGTGTCACCTCACTCTTCAGCTCATAGCGCCCCCTGCTGTCCAATTCCATAGTGGTGTTACTGTCCATCACACCTTTCCACACTAACTCTGGCTGGGGAAACCCATGAGAGGCATGGAGGGTGACAATGAAGCCATCACAGGTTGCTTGGGCGGATATCCTGGGCTCATCATAAGGGACTGGTTTGAGATATTAAAAATACTTTTGTAAGGGCAGTTATCATAATTTAAACTATACAATATAGATGCAGCACCAATGGAACTTACCTGCCACTAGAAGTTGTAGCTTTTCCTGGGTGCCTCCCTGTTCATCTGTCACATCACAGGTGTATGGGCCCTGGTCACTCGTCTGCACACCACTCAGTCTAAGTGAGGCATTTCCCACAATGAGCTGGTCTTCAAACAGATGAGTGCGTCCCTTGTAAACAACACTCTGTCTTTCCAGCTGATCTCTCCCATGGTAATAGCTGTGGACCACCTCTGATTCTCCACGCTGCCAGTTGATGACCAGGTGGTTGAGGTTCAGGTTTTTAGACGAAGGGAAAGAGCAATTAAGGGTGATGTCAGCGCCCGGAGCTGCCACTTCTCTGGGTTGTAGACTGGTTGTAGTTACCACTGATGAGATCACTGATATATGGAATAGGTGGAAAGAGAGGTTTGAGAAAGGGAGAGTTATATTGGTAATGTAATGCGCTGTTTGGAGGATTCAGAGTGGAAGGTCAACTATAATGAAAGTTAAGACTAGCTATCTAGCCGACTAAACTCAACTTTACGATGGAGTTGAGCGGTGACTAGTGTGGGCAGACTGGAGCGCCGACGACACATAAAATTGTTTTTTTAAATAAAAAACAATTGATTTCTGTACCCAAAGAATAGCCCACAATTACACAGACAAATGTTGTGTGTAATTGCAGCATGTTTTGGGGGTTCTGAAATCAGTCTTTTGATAAAAAGGTAATTTTATGTGACATCGGAGCTCCAGTCTTCCCACACTAGTCTCAGCTCAACTCCATCATAAATCGTGGAGTTGAGTTTAATCGACTAAATTAAGATCAGCTCTACAAAATGGGTCTTATTCTCTAGAAGCAACCACCATCTCAATAATTTTGGTGAAAGACAAGAATTCATAGACAAATGCCAGGCATTAGCCTACTAATTAAAGGTTCCTTACCTACAATTCTCGCTCTTAATAGAGCTGGTACGATAAACTGTGTGAAAACCTACTTATGTTACTTTTCTGAGTCAATTCAGAGGGCATTAAATGTCTCTCTTTTTTAAGAAACACAATTTCTTTCAATCTCTAAAGACCAAGTTTAGGAAACCCCGGTCTATAGGCCTACTTGGTGAGTGGCAGTGACTCCTGCTATTAAAGTATTTGCCCAGGAGGCTGTCGGCTGCTGTCCTGAGCCACTAAACTCCCTCACACTTTGCATATTACATAAAATTCAAATTGGTAAAACCATGAGCTCTTGTTGTACATCAAATAGCCTAGGCCTAGCGCTGGAAAGTTGTAGTAGGACTGATAGATCAATTATCCTACATGTATAGCAACAATATATTGTGAGTTAGCAATCTAGCTAAGTTTTTTGAGGTCCCACTTCCTCAGGTGGTGAATAATATAGCCTATAGTATATATGCACAAAAATGTCAGCAAATTCTATGAAGAGCAAAACATTTATCTGATGAATCTGGATCCTATTTTGGCAGGTTGAACATCAAAATATCATGCATTCCCTGGGTATTTTAGATGAAACAGATTACTTTATAAATACCAGACTACCATCTGAGTTGATTTAGCGTACTGTACTTGGCACTGGGAAAAAATGTCTAGAGCCTTGCCGCTAATAATGTAATGTAAAGTAACTGTCCATTAAAAAAATTATTTCATCATTGTAGGCCATTTATTGTTATCTTACAAAATAGTTACATTTATCACAATATTACTTTTTGCCCAGCCATTCTAACTTATTACAGTAATAATTGCAGAAAATCAATCATTGTTCCAATATTGTATCCCTACTTCTTTGCTGTGTAACCAAGAAAGGACAGAATGGTTTAAATGACACAATCCATGATATCTGTTGTCCTGGGCTTGTTTATGCATGTATTATTGTTTTCATCAAACAGTGTTGAATATGTAGTAAACCAATAACAGACTTGAGTACTGCACACTAATGCACTAATCAATGTACACGTGATCGTCGATGAGGGATGCCATTTACCAACACATAAAAATACGTTGTTTTTACTTACTGGTAATAAACAGTACTGAGACCACATGCAGCCTGAAAAACAAATATATACAGAGAGACACATATTGTTTGAAATTGGCTTCTAATAATCCATGTACTGACTTTATCGTTTATTTTCTTTCAACTTTGTGGTGAAGGAATTACATTCTAGCGCATACCCCATATGCCGAGAAGGAAGCATAAAGGAAGTACTGCAGTGGGTGAGTTCGTTTTACGCTGGGTGGGCGGGTTTTTCACATTTTAAACCATTCCATTGGCCCTTAAGTGAAATCTTAAGAGAGAGGAACTGAACCATAAACCTATGTACCGTGAACAGCCAGTGGTGTAAAGTACGTAAGTAAAAATACTTTGAAGTACTACTTAAGTAGTTTTTGACAACTTTTACTTTACTACATTCCTAAATAAAATTATGTACTTTTTACTCCATACATTTTCCCTGGCACCCAAAAGTACTCGTTACATTTTGAATGCTTAGCACACAGGTGTCAAACTCATTCCACCGAGGGCCGAGTGTCTGCGGGTTTTCGCTCCTCCCTTGTACTTGATTGATGAATTAACATCACTAATTAGTTAGGAACTCCCCACACCTGGTTGTCTAGGGCTTTATTGAAAGGAAAAACCAAAAACCTGCAGACACTAGGCCCTCCGTGGAATGAGTTTGACACCCCTGGCTTAGCAGGTCAGGAAAATGGTCTAATTGACACACTTATCAAGAGAACATCCCCGGTCATCACTGCCTCTGTCTGATCTGGTGGACTCACTAAACTATGTGCAAACTCGCTGCTGGATGCAATAGATGGCGGACTGAACACAGCAGTGTAGATCACCTCAAGATAAAAACGCAATATTCAATATCGGTAAATTAGACTAAATAGTAGCACTTCACCAACTGGTGGGCTATAACCTTCAATCTGGATAACAACACAAATCATAAGACTAGAGAAATGTATCGACAAATATTACAAAAACAAGCAACACCCAAACATGACGGAGAGTAAAACAGTGGAACCAATCCCAAAACGAAAACGTGACTCTTCTACAGACACAGACGATTTATTATTTTCACCACCGGGAATGGTAAAGGTCGAACCCGATCTGTTCAAATCAATACATGACAAACTGGGCATACTCGAATGAATCAGTAAATATATAAAGGAGTTGAAGGCAAGCCTCGAGATGAGTGACGAAACAGCTGCGACATTGGAGTTGACGGCAAGCTAAAGGGGACAGTACAGCTGCGACATTGGAGTTGAAGGCAAGCTAAAGGGGACAGTCAATAAGATTTAAACCGATATTAATGAATTTAAAAAGGGGGTGGGTATAATTTGTGGAACGTTCCAACAGGAATACGTTCCAAACACTTCGGAAATAACAAGGTTGCCAACAAACAACGCATACAAAGTTGTATAGCGGTAGAATGAGATTCCGGGTAGGGAGTAGGCTATGTAATTCAGTTTCACAACGTTTATTCTGAAAGAATGTCTGTCTTCATTCTGGTAGCCTCCACCATTTATCGTTCGTTGTTTTAGTTATTTCCGGTGTGTCGGCATTCGGCGGGTGAACTCTACTGCGCCTCGTGTAGGCTATCGCTATGGTTAACATGTAACTTAACTAATGACTGCTAGCGCCAATATTTTATTAGTTAGGTTGTTTGAAAACAATTGTTACCGATGATACTGTATATATCAGCCTACTTGTAATACAGAAACATATAGTATTTTGCCAAATTCTCTCTTTATTTTTGTATTTTTATTTCACCTTTATTTAACCAGGTAGGCTAGTTGAGAACAAGTTCTCATTTGCAACTGCGACCTGGCCAAGATAAAGCAAAGCAGTGTGACACAGAGTTACACATGGAGTAAACAATAAACAAGCCAATAACACAATAAACAAGTCAATGACACAGTAGAAAGAAGAAAGTCTATACACAGTGTGTGCAAAAGGAGTGAGGAGGTAGGCAATAAATAGGCCATAGGAGCGAATAATTACAATTTAGCAGATTAACACTGGAGTGATAAATGAGTAGATGATGATGTGCAAGTAGAGATACTATTGTGCAAAAGAGCGGAAAAGTAAATCAAATAAAAACAGTATGGGGATGAGGTAGGTAGATTGGGTGGGCTATTTACAGATGGACTATGTACAGCTGCAGCGATCGGTTAGCTGCTCAGATAGCTGATGTTTAAAGTTGGTGTGGGAAATAAAAGTCTCCAACTTCAGAGATTTTTGCAATTCGTTCCAGTCACTGGCAGTAGAGAACTGGAAGGAAAGGTGGCCAAATGAGGTGTTGGCTTTGGGGATGATCAATGAGATATACCTGCTGGAACGTGTGCTATGGGTGGGTGTTATTGTGACCAGTGAACTGAGATAAGGCGGAGCTTTACCTAGCATAGACTTCTAGATGACCTGGAGCCAGTGGGTCTGGCGATGAATATGTAGCGAGGGCCAGCCGACTAGCCGATCATACAGGTCGCAGTGGTGGGTGGTATAAGGTGATTTGGTAACAAACGGATGGCACTGTGATAGAATGCATCCAGTTTGCTGAGTAGAGTGTTGGAAGCTATTTTGGAGATGACATCGCTGAAGTCGAGGATCGGTAAGATAGTCAGTTTTGCTAGGGTAAGTTTGGCGGTGTAAGCGAAGGAGGCTTTGTTGAGAAATAGAAAGCCGATTCTAGATTTGATTTTGGATTAGAAATGTTTAATATGAGTCTGGAAGGAGAGTTTACAGTCTAGCCAGACACCTAGGTATTTATAGTTGTCCACATATTCTAGGTCGGAACCGTCCAGGGTGGTGATGCTAGTCGGGCGGGCGGGAGCGGGCAGCGAACGGTTGAAAAGCATGCATTTGGTTTTACTAGCGTTTAAGAGCAGTTGGAGGCCACGGAAGGAGTGTTGTATGGCATTGAAGCTCATTTGGAGGTTAGTTAGCACAGTGTCCATGGAAGGGCCAGAAGTATACAGAATGGTGTCGTCTGCGTAGAGGTGGATCAGGGAATCACTCGCAGCAAGAGCGACATCATTGATATATACAGAGAAAAGAGTCGGCCCGAGAATTGAACCCTGTGGTACCCCCATAGAGACTGCCAGAGGTCCGGACAACATGCCCTCCGATTTGACACACTGAACTCTGTCTCCTCTGTGTTAATCCTGTTGCCCATATGGCAGGTAACTTGTGTCTCTGTCCTCAAGATGCTTGACTCACTACAGCTGCTTTTGAAGAACTTTGAGGTCGTTTGTGCATTACATTCCGAATTTTGAATGTCTTTGTTGAACATATATATTAGTGTCTAATAAAAAATAGCAATGTATGTAAAGCATCCCCTCTGTTTTAAGGTTAGTGTGTGTGGTGTAGTTTCTGTTGATGTCCACTTGGTGTCAGCACAGTTTCAATAATGCCACACCAGGTTCACATGTTTCCATGTGTAACAAATCAAATTGTATTTGTCACATGCGCCGAATTCTACAGTTGTAGACCTTACAGTGAAATGCTTACTTACAAGCCCAAAACCAACAATTGAGATGTAAGAAAAATGCGTGTTAATTAAAAAATAAGAAATAAAAGTAAAAAAAATAATTCAAGAGCAGCAGTAAAATAACAATAGCGAGGATTTATACAGGGGGTACCGGTACAGAGTCAATGTGCGGGAGCACCGGTTAGTCGAGGTAATTGAGGTGTTCCTTTCAAGTCCAGTGGTGTAAATTACTTAACAAAAATGTATTTAAAGTACTCCACTACCTTCGTTATATATATATAATGCAGAAAAATACAGTGTGTATGTATATATAATATAATAATAATATCATATAAAAATATATATACATACATACTGTATTTTTCACACACTGTATGAAACGATTTGATATTGTAAACCATGAAATGTAGATGAAATATTTGTGAAATGAAAACTGCAGAAAAATACAGTATGTATGTATATATATTTTTATATGATATTATTATTATTATATTATATATACATACACACTGTATTTTTCTGCAGTTTTCATTTCACAAATATTTCATCTACATTTCATGGTTTACAATATCAAATCGTTTCATACAGTGTGTGTGTGTGTATGTGTATATATATACAGTGGGGAGAACAAGTATTTGATACACTGCTGATTTTGCACGTTTTCCTACTTACAAAGCATGTAGAGGTCTGTAATTTTTTATCATAGGTACAATTCAACTGTGAGAGACGGAATCTAAAACAAAAAATCCAGAAAATCTCATTGTATGATTTTGAAGTAATTAATTAGCATTTTATTGCATGGCATAAGTATTTGATCACCTACCTACCTACCTCACAGACCTGTTAGTTTTTCTTTAAGAAGCCCTCCTGTTCTCCACTCATTACCTGTATTAACTGCACCCGTTTGAACTCGTTACCTGTATAAAAGACACCTGTCCACACACTCAATCAAACAGACTCCAACCTCTCCACAATGGCCAAGACCAGAGAGCTGTGTAAGGACATCAGGGATAAAATTGTAGACCTGCACAAGGCTGGGATGGGCTACAGGACAATAGGCAAGCAGTTTGGTGAGAAGGCAACAACTGTTGGCGCAATTATTTGAAAATGGAAGAAGTTGAAGATGGCGGTCAATCACCCTCGGTCTGGGGCTCCATGCAAGATCTCACCTCGTGGGGCATCAATGATCATGAGGAAGGTGAGGGATCAGCCATGAACTACATGGCAGGACCTGGTCAATGACCTGAAGAGAGCTGGGACCACAGTCTCAAAGAAAACCATAACACACTACGCCGTCATGGATTAAAATCCTGCAGTGCACGCAAGGTCCCCCTGCTCAAGCCAGCGCATGTCCAGGCCCTTCTGAAGTTTGCCAATGACCATCTGGATGATCCAGAGGAGGACTGCGAGAAGGTCATGTGGTCTGATGAGACAAAAATAGAGCTTTTTGGTCTAAACTCCACTCGCCGTGTTTGGAGGAAGAAGAAGGATAAGTACAACCCCAAGAACACCATCCCAACCGTGAAGCATGGAGGTGGAAACATTGTTCTTTGGGGATGCTTTTCTGCAAAGGGGACAGGACGACTGCACCGTATTGAGGGGAGGATGGATGGGGCCATGTATCGCGAGATCTTGGCCAACAACCTCCTTCCCTCAGTAAGAGCATTGAAGATGGGTCGTGGCTGGGTCTTCCAGCATGATAACGACCCGAAACACACAGCCAGGGCAACTAAGGAGTGGCTCTGTAAGAAGCATCTCAAGGTCCTGGAGTGGCCTAGCCAGTCTCCAGACCTGAACCCAATAGAAAATCTTTGTAGGGAGCTGAAAGTCCGTATTGCCCAGCGACAGCCCCGAAACCTGAAGGATCTGGAGAAGGTCTGTATGGAGGAGTGGGCCAAAATCCCTGCTGCAGTGTGTGCAAACCTGGTCAAGAACTACAGGAAACGTATGATATCTGTAATTGCAAACAAAGGTTTCTGTACCAAATATTAACTTCTGCTTTTCTGATGTATCAAATACTTATGTCATGCAATAAAATGCAAATTAATTACTTAAAAATCATACAATGTGATTTTCTGGATTTTTGTTTTAGATTCCGTCTCTCACAGTTGAAGTGTACCTATGATAAAAATGACAGACCTCTACATGCTTTGTAAGTAGGAAAACCTATATCGGCAGTGTATCAAATACTTGTTCTCCCCACTGTGTGTGTATATATATATATGTATGTGTCTGTAAGAAATCACTTATGATGATCATTATTTCAATTTAGTGTAATGACATCACTCACTTCTCCTGAAGGGCGCACATATGATTCACTATTCGCCACGAATGTAAAAGCATTAGATTGGCGTATGCATGGGCCAAACGGAGTTTCCACCATACTTCCTGTTCATGCAGAGAATTGAAAGGGGGCACTTTGGAAGAACTGAGATGTTTGGTACAAATTACTGCACAACTCCTTCCTCCCTTCTTGACGTAAAACCAAGGCCTCCACCACATGGCTTTAACCCGTCTAATCAGTGATTACTTCTAGGGAGGAAGAAAGGAGGGAAAGATGTAAAAGATTGAGCAAGCCACTATTGTCAGCTGCACAACCCAATCCTGTTATTTGCATGTAATATACTTTTGACTTCTGACCTGTATACTGTCTGTAACCATTCCATAGATATCTCGTACAGTGGAAACACTTGAGCCTCTGCCTCGTCCACGTCAGCAATAACTCATCACTCATCCAGGTAAATTCATTAGCATGAAGTTTGATACCGATATAACCCCACTCAACCCCAGGGGCCAAGTGTCAACGTTCAATCTAACCTGGGGCCTTACATATCAGGGGCGGCAGGGTAGTCTAGTGGTTAGAGCGCTGGACTAGTAACCGAAAGGTTGCAAGTTCAAATCCCCGAGCTGACAAGGTAAAAATCTGTCGTTCTGCCCCTGAACAAGGCAGTTAACCCAGTTAACCTAGGCCGTCATTGAAAATAAGAATTTGTTCTTAACTGACTTGCCTAGTTAAATAAAAAAATGCAATACCATGTGTGGATATCATAAGGTGAATGCACCAATTTGTAAGTCGCTCTGGATAAGAGCGTCTGCTAAATGACTTAAATGTAAATGTAAATATCAAGTGTCTCAGAGTAGGAGTGTTCCTCTCGGATCAGTTTTGCAGTTTACAACAAGAACAAGATATGACACATCCTAGATCAGCACTTACTCTGAGATGATTTGTGGTTGAAGTCCCAGGTCCCCCTCTGTCCATGTTATGTTGTTCATTTGGATCTTAACATGCCTTTTGGGGGCCCTAACCGATATTTGGTTTGGGGGCTCCCCATGTCGCTGGCAAAACATTGTAGTGTAACATTGGAGCTAGAAACCAACATTTTATTGCCCCTGCGATAACATATGTGTATGTGACAAACTTTTATTTGCTAACCAACTGCTGATGCACAACAAAATCTCAATTTCACCTTGTGTATTTTACTATTGTAACACAACAGTAACTGACCGTTGTTAAAAATTAAATAAAAATTATAGTAATGGTCAGTGGCCACCTAGCTACTGCCTATGCGGATTATGCCTGCAGCCCGCTGTGGTTGTGTCATAGTGCATTTCCATCCTCCCTGGAAGTAATCATTGCTTAGACATGATTGGGCAAGTCATGTATTTAGAAATTATCATTGATTACAGAGGGATATGTTTTTTTTTACTAATGTAATTCACTTTCAATCCATGTTCTTTACATTCAATGTCAAATTCTGCACACTGATTATTTCCATTCAAAATTAAGTAACTGATGTAGAATGTAACAGGTCTAATTTAATTCTGAATGGACCCCAATCTGGCTTGGTAAACTATTTGAAGCACTAGGGGACATTTTTCAATGTACTGTAACATTCCATATAGTTAGCCTGTAACTGTCTGGAAAACTTGTCCTCTCCATACTTATCCCAATGTAATTTCCCTTATCAGAATGCCAAAAAGGAAGAGGGCCCCAGCTGTTGATGACATTGCCTCAGTTGTTAAAAGGCTAGGCCTCTCACCAGATGAAGTTACAGCAGCGGGCTACCATCAAGAACATTTATTATTTTCTGTGCTGGTCATTGAACTGGAAAGGTCGAACACCCTCAGCTATTGTCGTCAACTCTACGACGTGTGGAGTAAGGGAAGGGTAGCCAAAGCACAACCCCCCTCCGTCTCCCAGATTGCCACATCTCTACCCCAGGTCCCCCAATCAATACCCCAGCAAGTATACACCACACGCCTGCTGCCTTTAACACCAGCACAAGCAGCTGAAATGTTTGAAACGGTTGATCCTGCTAACGTATCCCACCTTCCACCACTCCACCCCAAGCCTGGAGACATTTTTATGTTTGCGGGTAGTTCCTCGTCATGTGAGTACCGGAAGGTGGACCAAAAGCGATGGATTCAGAAGGGATCCCAAAACCTTCCTCGCCGTTCCCCAAAACTAAGGGTGCGGTACTATGCAGGGAAGGAAGCACCAGGGCTTCATAAAGGGAGTACGAGTTGCTGCATCAGTCTCATACTGTGCTCATTCACTACTTTGGTGAGGAGGCACACTCTGCTGTCCCCCACCGCAACAGCCAACAGCAGCAAGCAAGGGATTTCATCTGATCGGCTCCCTCAATTAGGAAATGTCCAGGCGAAAGACAGAAACACCTGGCAAAGTACACTCAGACATGACCAATAACCCACCACCACCCCCAAATGCATCATTCATGCCAGAGTACCAACCTCACAACTTGGCACAATTGAAGAACACAATTCGTCGTGCAAGGGACGTTACTGTTTTGGACCGAGGTGAGTTGGTGTCAACACATATGATGGGTGACATTCTCCTCGGATTTGTCACACATATGGAGACTCGACCCGCAATCCTTCTGGTGGTGGCAGCACCAGAAATGGTTGAAGAGGCCAAGGCAGTCATTAAAAGCAAACACCAAGGAGCACACATTTTTCACTATGACACCACATTTTACCTGGGCAATTTATGATTCACCCTTTGTTTTCCATCATGTACCATTTCAAGAGACACCTGTCCTTCCCCTGGCCTTCCTCATTTACACCACCCGGCACATGGAAAACAACAAACAGTTCTTTTGCACCATCCTTTCACTCCTTCCCCAACTATCAACAGCAAACTTCTGCACAGACCGAAAGGTGGCTAGTAAGGGAGCAATCCAGTCTGTGATGCCGCAAGCCAGGATTGTCAATTGCTGGAACCACATCTCAAACAATGTGAAGCACAAGATGGGGTCAGAGGGTGCCCAAGCTGTGGCCGATTACCAGCAGGCCATAAAAAAGATCTTGGCCTCGAAATCAATGAGTGACTACGAATGCACACTGGAGAGTGTGTCCACTGGGAGCCCTGATCTCAGGGCTTATTTCCATCAGTCGCTGTCTGACGCCTTGGACAAGAGCGCACAATATGTGCTAAACAGCTTGGGCATCCAGTCAGACGGAATTACAAACAACTGCTCAGAGTTTCAATGCTGTTCTCAAGGCAAAGGTTGGATGGTAAATTGGTTTATCTACTCGACCAACTCCAAACCAATGCCTTGAGGGAGGTTCTGCAGGGCTACTGTAACCTAGGAATTTCCACCTGACCTCTGAGTACCATGAACAATTTTCCAGAGGAATGCCCACCACCAGTTTCCCCTACCACATGTCGGAGGACGACATGGTGTCCTTTGCTGAAGGCATCCAGTCCTGTGTGGCACAGGAAGAGTATGACGTGGCAGAAACTGGAGCGGAGGCCTTGGCCAGGATGATTGTGGCAAAGGGACAACTCCTCCTGGTGCCAAGCACCCAATCATTCCTCTATCAGGGCTTCTCAGACAAGCAGCACGGCGTTACTCTGTTACCAATGGAGACGAGCTCCTGCTCTGTATTGGATAGTGCTCAGAGTTGTGTCCACCGACTGGCAGCTGTACTGGCCATTGGCGGAAGTGTGCACAGTCCTATGCCAATAAAGCTAAGGACAAGGCATATGAGCGCAAAACGCTCTGGCCAGAAGTGTGCCACCAAGGAGCATGTTGGCCGTCTAACGCCAGGAAGAACAATCAACAGTTGATCAACAGTTGATCAACAGGTCGGTCTTACTTGTTCCTAGATTTAGTCTTATTTGGGTACGTCACAAAATGTTGACCATTTTACTAAGCCATGTGGGCCTCATGGGTTTTATGTATATCTATGAACACAAAATGAAGGCTTGTCCCAAACTGAACTGTCACCATTATTCAATAGGGTGACCAATTCCAATAGTCTCTGAAACACCCCAGCAGGGATGACGAATTGGAGAATAGAGTAAGTGGAATGTGACTGTTTTGGTTACATTCTGCATGTTTTCCTATTGCATGTTGATTGCATCTGTACAGTCAGGCAGTTTGGACACCATTTTTATGACCATATTCTGTTTGTATTTGTGAAGAAACTGTGGGCAATGTCGTCGGATGGCGTGGTCAGGGCAATCGCAAGGATTTTGTTGGAGGGATCCATTGCATTCCTGCACATCCATGACTTCCTTACGTTGAAGCCCAATGAGTGGCTTAGTGGGGAGAAATGTTCAGGTTTCCCACATGTTATGGTTGAATTGTATGACATTTCCATGGGTGCAGTTGGTATAAAGTACAATTAGACTGTATTGCCTGGGAATCATGTCAACTTTGACCAACCATATGCCATTCTGCTTTAGGTCATTGACTTCTACCCCCAACTGAAGAGGATTGACTTTCAAGTGGAGAGGGATGTTTTTATTGTGGATCACCTTCTGGCAGGGAATATCCTGCATGAGAATAAGGTGGTGATGCGCAAGAACACCTTGTCAAAGGTAAATGCATGTCCGCAGAGTTACTTTTGTGTCATGGTTCTAAATAAGAGGCTAGAGGGGTCAATGTGTGTAGAGGTGCCACCTTCCTGACAAAAAATGGCCTGCCACACCATATAAATGCATCTTCATTCCTCTTCCTGTAGACCAGTCTGGAGCAGCACAGTTGCTTGATTGGAGCTTGCAACGTGGCAAACTACCACTGGATACTCTTGGTAAGCTGCACACGATGGACCATCTACTGTACTGTGAGAGATTGGACAGTACTATACTTGAATATGTTATGATTGAGGCCATTTTGATATACTGACTTGGTATTACTGCTTGCGCTTAGTATGTCAATCACAAGGACCCACTCTGCCATTGTCCTGGACCCTATTGGTTCCCCTAACGCAGAGCGCCATATGAGCGAGAACCTGGTCAAGCACATCAGGTTTGGTAAATCCAGTTGTGTAAAAATACTTGAAAGTAGTTTTTTGGAGTATTTGTACTTTACTTTACTATTTATATTTTTGACTACTTTTACTACATTCCTAAAGAAAATAATGCTGTTTTTACTCCATACATTTTCCTTGACACCCAAAAGTAGTGGTTACACTTTGAATGCTTAGCAGGACAGGAAAATGTTAGCATTCATGCACTTATCAAGAGAATATCCCTGGTCATCGCTACTGCCTCTGATCTGGGGGACTCACTACACACATTGTTTGTAAATTATGTCTGAGTGTTTGAATGTGCTTCTCGCTATCTGTAAATTTAAAAGATTGCAAGCCATAGTCTGGCTTTTTTATGGCGGTTTTGGAGCCGTGGCTTCTTCCTTGCTGAGCGGCCTTTCAGGTTTCAGGTTGATATAGGACTCATTTTACTGTGGATATAGATACTTTTGTACCGGTTTCGTCTAGTATCTTCACAAGGTCCTTTGCTGTTGTTCTGGGATTGATTTGCACTTTTTGCACCAAAGTACGTTCATCTTTAGGAGACAGAACGCGTCTCCTTCCTGAACGGTATGACGGCTGCGTGGTCCTATTGTCACGATCGTCGTATTGTGGAAGAGAGGAGGACCAAGGCGCAGCGTGATAACAATACATCTTCTTTTATTGAAGATGAAAACGAAACAAAGAACACTATACAAACTATACAAAACAATAAAACGACGAACGTGACGCTATAGAACAAATAGTGCTGACACTACACATAGACAATCACCCACGAACTACCTAATGAATATGGCTGCCTAAATATGGTTCCAATCAGAGACAACGATAGACAGCAGTCTCTAATTGAGAACCAATCTAGGCAACAATAGACATACATACACCTAGACAAGACACTTTAACCAACTAAACCACAGCACCCATAAACATACAAAAAACCCTAGACAATACAAAACACATACATCCCCCATGTCACACCCTGACCTAACTAAAATAATAAAGAAAACAAAGATAACTAAGGCCAGGGCGTGACACTCATGATGTTTATACTTGCGTACTATTGTTTGTACAGATGAACGTGGTACCTTCAGGTGTTTGGAAATTGCTCCCAAGGATGAACCAGACTTGTGGAGGGCTCCGATTTATTTTTTCAGAGGTCTTGGCTGATTTCTTTAGATTTTCCCATGATGTCAAGCAAAGAGGCACTGCGTTTAAAGGTAAGCCTTGAAATACATCCACAGGTACAACTCCAATTAACTCAAATTATGTCAATTAGCCTAACAGAAGCTTCTAAAGCCATGACATCATTTTCTGGAATTTTCCAAGCTGTTTAAAGGCACAGTCAACTTCGTGTATGTAAACTTCTGACCCACTGGAATTGTGATACAGTGAAATAATCTGTCTGTAAACAATTGTTGGAAAAATTGCTTGTGTCATGCACAAAGTAGATGTGCTAACCGGCTTGCCAAAACTATAGTTTGTTAACAAGAAATGCGTGGAGTGGTTGAAAACTAGTTTTAATGACTCCAACCTCAGTGTATGTAAACTTCCGACTTCAACTGTACTTGGCATGCTGTAATCTGAAGGACAGGCTTCCAGCAGTTCTGAGAGGGCTACAGGATATCACACTTGAAAATAGTGGTGATATATCAGTGGAGGCAAGGGGCCTTCTTTCTCAGATTTACATTTCCTAGGGCTTTTGGTTACCTTTTGTAAAGTGCTTGGTGATGCCAAATGTCTTTCTGACATGCTCCAATCAAGCTCTCTTGACCTAGCAAGGGCTGTGGATCTAGTAGGTACCCTTACGAACACATTACAGGACTACTGAAGAGAGGGTTACTTTGGAGAACTATGGAAAGAGGTTGAAGAGATTGCAGAGCAATGCAAATAAGTGTACAAACAGTGTGTAAAAGAGCCTAAAACAAGCTTAAGATTTCACGACTCATTGATGATGAGCAATGTAGGACAGAAAAATAGTGACCAAAGTGGTAGTGAGAGCTTCCAAAGAGCTATCTTTTATCAGGTGCTTCATGCTTGACAGTCTCACAGCTGAGCTGCAGAGGTGTTTTTCAAAGAAGAATTGCGAAATAATGCAAGGGGTCCAGTCTCTCAACCCAAAGAGTACAACATTCTTGAATGAGGAGCCTCTGTTTGCCTTTGCTCAGACCTTTGAGTTAGATTTAGAGGACCTCAAACATGAGGTTCCTCAAACCACGCGGCTTCTTAAAACTTCTTAGGGCTGCAATCCCGGTAACGGGATCGATATGACAACAGCCAGTGAAAGTGCAGGGCGCCAAATTCAAAAAAACAGAAATCTCATAATTAAAATTCCTCAGACATACATGTGTCTTATACCATTTTAAAGGTAATCTTTTTGTTAATCCCACCAAAGTGTCCGATTTCAAATATGCTTTTCAGCGAAAGCACCACAAACGATTATGTTAGGTCACACCAAACCACAATAAGCACAGCCATTTTTCCAGCCAAAGATAGGAGTCACAAAAAGCACGAATAGAGATAAAATTAATCACTAACCTTTGATGATCTTCATCAGATGACACTCATAGGACTTCATGTTACACAATACATGTATGTTTTGTTTGATCAAGTTCATATTTATAGAAAGAAATCTGAGTTTACATTGGCGCGTTACATTCACTGGTTCCAAAAACATCCAGGGATTTTGCATAGCCACATCGTTTCAACAGAAATACTCATCATAAATGTAGATGATAATACACATGATAATACACATAAATGTAGATGATATACACATGGAATTATAGATATACAGTACCTCTCCTTAATGCAACCGCTGTGTCAGATTTCAAAAAACTTTACGGAAAAAGCAAACCATGCAATAAGTTCTACAGACTGTTGACATCTAGTGGAAGCCGTAGGAAGTGAAAACTCATTCATATCTCGCTGTAATTTCAATGGGATCTTGGTTGAAAATCGACCAGCCTAATAATTTCCACTTCCTGTTTGGATTTTTTCTCAGGTTGTTGCCTGCCATATGAGTTCTGTTATACTCAAAGACATAATTCAAACAGTTTTAGAAACTTCAGAGTGTTTTCTAACCAATACTAATCATAATATGCATATATTAGCAACTATGACTGAGGAGCAGGCCGTTTACTCTGGGCACCTCTGTGCACCTTTCATCCAAGCTACTCAATACTACCCCTGCAGCCACAAGAAGTTAATAGGATAGAGAAAAGTGGAAGGGACAGACCGTCTACTCTTCTTTTTTTTATTTTTTTTTATTTAACCTTTATTTAACCAGGTAGGCAAATTGAGAACACGTTCTCATTTACAATTGCGACCTGGCCAAGATAAAGCAAAGCAGTTCGACACATACAACAACACATAGTTACACATGGAGTAAGACAAACATATAGTCAATAATACAGAAAAAAAATTAAAAAATAAGTCTATATACAATGTGAGCAAGTGAGGTGAGATAAGGGAGGTGAAGGCAGACAGATATATGTATAAATAAATAAAAATATAAAAAGGCCATGGAGGCGAAGTGAGTACAACACAGCAAGTAAAATAAAAACTAAAAAACACTGGAATGGTTGGTTTGCAGTGGAAGAAAGTGCAAAGTAGAGACAGAGATAATGGGGTGCAAAGGAGCAAAATAAATTAATAAATAAATACAGTAGGTAAAGAGGTAGTTGTTTGGGCTAAATTGTAGATGGGTTATGTACAGGTGCAGTAATCTATGAGCTGCTCTGACAGCTGGTGCTTAAAGCTAGTGAGGGAGATAGGTGTTTCCAGTTTCAGAGATTTTTGTAGTTCGTTCCAGTCATTGGCAGCAGAGAACTGGAAGGAGAGGCGTCCAAAGGAAGAATTGGTTTTGGGGGTGACTAGAGAGATATACCTGCTGGAGCGCGTGCTACAGGTAGGTGCTGCTATGGTGACCAGCGAGCTGAGATAAGGGGGGACTTTACCTAGCAGGGTCTTGTAGATGACCTGGAACCAGTGGGTTTGGCGACGAGTATGAACCGAGGGCCAGCCAACGAGAGTGTACAGGTCGCAGTGGTGGGTAGTATATGGGGCTTTGGTGACAAAACGGATGGCACTGTGATAGACTGCATCCAATTTATTGAGCACGGTTTTAGAGGCTATTTTGTAAATGACATCACCGAAGTCGAGGATTGGTAGGATGGTCAGTTTTACAAGGGTATGTTTGGCAGCATGAGTAAAGGATGCTTTGTTGCGGAATAGGAAGCCAATTCTAGATTTGACTTTGGATTGGAGATGTTTGATGTGGGTCTGGAAGGAGAGTTTACAGTCTAACCAGACACCTAGGTATTTGTAGTTGTCCACATATTCTAAGTCAGAGCCGTCCAAAGTAGTGATGTTGGACAGGCGGGCAGGAGCAGGCAGCGATCGGTTGAAGAGCATGCATTTGGTTTTACTTGTATTTAAGAGCAGTTGGAGGCCACGGAAGGAGAGTTGTATGGCATTGAAGCTCGCCTGGAGGGTTGTTAACACAGTGTCAAAAGAAGGGCCAGAAGTATACAGAATAGTGTCGTCTGCGTAGAGGTGGATCAGAGAATCACCAGCAGCAAGAGCGACATCATTGATGTAAACAGAGAAGAGAGTCGGTCCAAGAATTGAACCCTGTGGCACCCCCATAGAGACTGCCAGAGGCCCGGACAACAGACCCTCCGATTTGACACACTGAACTCGATCAGAGAAGTAGTTGGTGAACCAGGCGAGGCAATCATTAGAGAAACCAAGGCTGTCGAGTCTGCCAATGAGGATGTGGTGATTGACAGAGTCAAAAGCCTTGGCCAGGTCAATGAATACGGCTGCACAGTATTGTTTCCTATCGATGGCGGTTACGATATCGTTTATGACCTTGAGCGTGGCTGAGGTGCACCCATGACCAGCTCTGAAACCAGATTGCATAGCGGAGAAGGTGTGGTGTGATTCGAAATGGTCGGTAATCTGTTTGTTGACTTGGCTTTCGAAGACCTTAGAAAGGCAGGGTAGGATAGATATAGGTCTGTAGCAGTTAGGGTCAAGGGTGTACCCCCCTTTGAAGAGGGGGATAACCGCAGCTGCTTTCCAATCTTTGGGGATCTCAGACGACACGAAAGAGAGGTTGAAGAGGCTAGTAATAGGGGTGGCAACAATTTCAGCAGATAGTTTTAGAAAGAAAGGGTCCAGATTATCTAGCCCGGCTGATTTGTAAGGGTCCAGATATTGCAGCTCATTAAGAACATCAGCTGTCTGTATTTGGGAGAAAGAGAAATGAGGAAGGCTTGGGCGAGTAGCAGAGGGGAGGGCAGTGCTGTTGTCCGGGGTAGGGGTAGCCAGGTGGAAAGCATGGCCAGCCGTAGAAAAATGCTTATTGAAATTCTCAATTATAGTGGATTTGTCGGTGGTGACAGTGTTTCCTATCTTCAGAGCGGTTGGAAGCTGGGAGGAGGTGTTCTTATTCTCCATGGACTTTACGGTGTCCCAGAACTTTTTTGAATTTGTGTTGCAGGAAGCAAATTTCTGCTTGAAAAAGCTAGCCTTGGCTGTTCTAACTGCCTGTGTATATTGGTTTCTGGCTTTCCTGAAAAGTTGCATATCACGGGGGCTGTTCGATGCTAATGCAGAACGCCATAGGATGTTTTTCTGTTGGTTAAGGGCAGTCAGGTCAGGAGAGAACCAAGGGCTATATCTGTTCCTGGTTCTAAATTTCTTGAATGGGGCATGCTTATTCAAGATGGTGAGGAAGGCATTTTAAAAAAATGACCAGGCATCCTCTACTGACGGGATGAGATCAATATCCTTCCAGGATACCCCGGCCAGGTCGATTAGGAAGGCCTGCTCGCTGAAGTGTTTCAGGGAGCGTTTGACAGTGATGAGTGGAGGTCGTTTGACCGCTGACCCATTACGGATGCAGGCAATGAGGCAGTGATCGCTGAGATCTTGGTTGAAAACAGCAGAGGTGTATTTGGAGGGCAAGTTTGTTAGGATGATATCTATGAGGGTACCCGTGTTTACGGAATTGGGGTGGTACCTGGTAGGTTCATTGATAATTTGTGTGAGATTGAGGGCATCAAGCTTAGATTGTAGGGTGGCTGGGGTGTTGAGCATGTTCAAATTTAGGTCGCCTAGCAGCACGAGCTCTGAAGATAGATGGGGGGCAATCAGTTCACATACAGTGTCCAGAGCACAGCTGGGGGCAGAGGGTGGTCTATAGCAGGCGGCAACGGTGAGAGACTTGTTTTTAGAGAGGTGGATTTTTAAAAGTAGAAGTTCAAATTGTTTGGGAACAGACCTGGATAGTATAACAGAACTCTGCAGGCAGTCTTTGCAGTAGATTGCAACACCGCCCCCTTTGGCCGTTCTATCTTGTCTGAAAATCTTGTAATTGGGGATGAAAATGTCTGAATTTTTGGTGGTCTTTCTAAGCCAGGATTCAGACACGGCTAAAACATCCGGGTTGGTAGAGTGTGCTAAAGCAGTGAACAAAACAAACTTAGGGAGGAGGCTTCTAATGTTAACATGCATGAAGCCAAGGCTATTACTGTTACAGAAGTCATCAAAAGAGAGCGCCTGGGGAATAGGAGTGGAGCCAGGTACTGCAGGGCCTGGATTCACCTCTACATCACCAGAGGAACAGAGGAGGAGTAGGATAAGGGTACGGCTAAAAGCTATGAGAATTGGTCGCCTAGAGCTACTAGAGCAGAGAGTAAAAGGAAGTTTCTGGGGGCGATAGAATAGTTTAAAGGAATAATGTATAGACAAAGGTATGGTAGGATGTGAATACAGTGGAGGTAAACCTAGGTATTGAGTGATGATGAGAGAGATCTTGTCTCTAGAAACATCATTGAAACCAGGTGATGTCATCGCATATGTGGGTGGTGGAACTGAGAGGTTGGATATGGTATAGAGAGCAGGGCTAGAATCTCTACAGTGAAATAAGCCAATAAACACTAACCAGAACAGCAATGGACAAGGCATATTTACATTAAGGAGAGGCATGCTTAATCGAGTGATCAATAAGGGTCCAGTGAGTAGAGGTTGGTTGGGGTCGTGGCGATCCAGACAGCTGGCCGGGTATATGGCTATCGGTAGCAGCATAGGATGGAGGTCTGTTTGTAGATACCTCGTGCGTTTCCGTCGGTAGGTTCCGTGTAGTGGGGTTTTGTTCAGATAGCAGCCGATAAGACAGCTAACGATTAGCGGGCCTCAGATGAGCGTTCAGGTAACGTCGGGACGGAGGTGCCGGTTGGATAAATCCCTCGGGCAGATAACGTCGGCAGTCAGTCGCGGCAGTCAGTCGTGAAGGCCCGGTGGGGTTCCGTATCTGCAGCAGCAACAAAAGAAACGGGTCCGGATGGTGATGGAACTCCTCAGCTGGCTAGCTCCAGCATGATTTGAGTTTGCTCCGGGGTCGACGTAAGCCAATAGTCACACGGTATGCAGCTAGCTAGCTGCGAAATCAAGGTGCAAGTGTCCAGAGCCTGCGGTTGGAATCCGGGGAAACTGAGAGAAAAAAAGTCCCGGAATGCTCCGGTCCGAGTCGCGTTGCACAAAAGTGCCGGTAGATTATCGAGCTAAAGGAATAGCTGATGACCGCAAAACGTGGGCAGCTGAAACACCAACGCTAGCCAGCAAACCGGCTAATTTCGGGGCAGCTACAGATTAGCTTCTGGCTAGCTATCGGAGTAGCTTCTGGTTAGCTTTCAGGCTAGCTTCTGAATTAGCCCCTGGCTATCTTCCACGATGGATTTTCAGATTGAGGTAAATAGTACTTTTTGTAATTGGTGAAGCGGGTTGCAGGAAAGCTTTTGCAGGAAAGCTTTTGTAGTTGAGTTCTTGGATAATAAAATAAATAAAAGATATGCGAAGAAAGGTGTAAATATATATATATACAGGACACGACACGACAATACGGAAAAAGACGTCTGAACTGCTAAGCCTCCTTGGATTCAACACTTCTTGACTTTGTTGTGTTTCTAGAACCTTATAAAGAGGTCTTCCATGAACTATTTCGATTTTGTAAGATTTCTGTAGACACTAGTCAGCAGTGCTTCTTGCAAGAGAAGATTCTCAGCTTTAAAACGGATTAAAACCAATTTTTAAACCAATCCTAAAAACGTTTCTTTGCTATTAGTTAACATAATAATAAGTCCATTTCTGCTTGATACCTGGTATGTCAAATTGCAGTGTGTTTTTTGTAAATGTACTTTTTGGTAAATAAACTATGCAATTTATGTAACACACAAATGCTATCTTATTTCCTTGGTGCTTTAGCTTTATTTTCTGAAAATATTTTGATGCTCAACACTTATAGACCCAGATTATATATTCATGAAAACAAAGTGACCCAAGTCTCTCCAGTGTGTGTGTGTGTGAGAAAGAAATTGAGCTGCAGTTTTGAGGTAGAGACACTGACTATTCAAAGTATGTTAAAGAATTCTAGTGAAGTAACCCTTTAGGACCAGACTATCTGCCACATTGAAGAACTCCGGGTTAAGTGAATTATCACTTCTGCCTCTAATCAGCAATCATAGGATTCATTCATGCTACTTAGATGCCAGGTTAGGGTTACACACATTTTCTGTCATGGTCTATGGACCCCCTGAAGTAGCCTTGGCCACCCCCTGGCCACCCCATGTATAAAACTCTAGTTCCTCCACTGTCTGGGACACTCAAGGATATTCAGAAACTTGTCCCGAAGCCACTCCTGCGTTGTCTTGGCTGTGTGCTTAGGGTTATTGTCCTGTTGGAAGGTGAACCTTCGACCCAGTCTGAGGTCCTGAGCGCTCTGGAGCAGATTTTCATCATAAATCTCTGTGTACTTTGCTCCGTTCATCAAATCAAATTTATTTATATAGCCCTTCTTACATCAGCTGATATCTCAAAGTACTGTACAGAAACCCAGCCTAAAACCCAAAACAGCAAGCAATGCAGGTGTAAAGGCACGTGTTTCCCTCAATCCTGATTATTCTCCCAGTCCCTGCTGTTGAAAATCATCCCCACATCATGATGCTGCCACCACCATGCTTCATCTTACGGATGGTGCCAGGTTTCCTCCAGACGTGACGCTTGCCATTCAGGCCAAAGAGTTCAATCTTGGTTTAATCATGTAAATGAGGTATTTCTGTTTTTATTTGTAATGAATTAGCTAAAATGTATAAACCTGATTTTCGCTTTGTCATTATAGGGTATTGTGTGTAGATTGAGGGAAAATTAAAATGTAATCTATTTTAGAATAAGGCTGTAAGGTAATAGCGTGTGAAAAAAAGGGAAGGAGTCTCAATACATCCAAATTCTCTAAGTTAAATCTGTCTGACTGGTAGAGTAGTGGTTATGTTGGTTGATCTCCAAAGGAATGTTTGAGAGTTTAAATCCCAGAGGAGAAATTTATGGGGCAACATTTTTCTTGTTGTCTTTGTGGGCCTGAAAGAGCAAACTTGAGGTGTATAGGGGGACAGGGGCTAGTTCCCATCAAATAGCACGAATGACGTGACACCTTGTACAGCGTATAACCAGCCAGCTGTATGTTGATAGTGTCGTCGTTCAGCCACGAATCCGTGAAGCTTAATATATTCGTTTTAATATTCTGCGTAAATTAGTTTAATCTTCTGTGTAATTTTTTTTTATAATTCTCCAAAGATTACAGGTTTGCTAGCAGAATGGAAGGAAGTGGGGGTTTATTCGATCGCCAATGAATTCTCAGAAGGCAGCCCACCCTTCGGCCCCTTTTTCTCAGGCGCCTCTTCACGCAAATCAAGGGGATCTGGGCCTGTTCCCGAGAAAGCAGTATATCCTTGGCGTCTTGCTCGTCGGACTCGTGAAAGGAAAAACAGGATTCTACTAGTCTGTGGTGAGTAATCGCAGTCCTGATGTCCAGAAATTATTTTCAGTTATAAGAGACGGTAGCGGCAACATTATGTACAAAATAAGTAAAAACATAAGTTGCAAACAACGCAAATAAACAAACAAAAAACACAATTGGTTTTGCGGGTACTATTTAATGAAGCTGCCAGTTGAGGACTTGTGAGGTATCTGTTTCTCAAACTAGACACTCTAATGTACTTGTCCTCTTGCTCAGTTGTGCACCAGGGCCTCCCACTCCTCTTTCTATTCTGGTTAGAGACAGTTTCTGCTGTTCTGTGAAGGGAGTAGTACACAGCACTGTTCGAGATCTTCAGTTTCTTGGCAATTTCTCGCATGAAATAGCCTTAATTTCTCAGAACAAGAATAGACTGACAAGTTTCAGAAGAAAGTTATTTAATCTGTAATTGAACCCACAAATGCTGATTCTCCAGATACTCAACTAGTCTAAAGAAGGCCAGTTTTATTGCTTCTTTAATCAGGACAACAGTTTTCAGCTGTGCTAACAAAATTGGAAAAGGGTTTTCTAATGATCAATTAGCCTTTTAAAATTATAAACTTGGATTAGCTAACACAACGTGCCATTGAAACACGAGTAATGGTTGCTGATAATGGGCCTCTGTACGTCTATGTAGATATTCCTTTAAAAATCAGCCGTTTCCAGCTACAATAGTCATTTACAACATTAACAATGTCTACACTGTATTTCTGATCAATTTTATGTTATTTTAATGGACAGAAAATGTGCTCTTCTTTCAAAAACAAGGACATTTCTAAGTGACCCCAAACTTTTGAATGGTAGTGTATGTCAAAAATTGGATCAGGTGGTTGGTGCACACCGATTGACCCGCATGGTGGAAGGAGAGAGGAATCCCACTCCATCCATTCTTCCTTCTCACGTGTATTTGGGTTTTATGAGATACCCTGTGAAAGCTTTTGTACCCAAACCCATGCAGTGTGATAAATGCAAAATATTTGTCCATGTGTCAAGTGTATGTAGACAGGAGGACTATCGTATGCCAGCTGAGCCTAAATGCTGCAATTGTGGTGATGATCATGCGCCCGAATTCCTGAAGTTCCCTGTTAGTGTGAAGGAGACGGAGGTGGCAAGAATAAGGGCTGTCCAGCATGTCTCCTATCCGTAGGCGGTGAGAAAAGTAGAAGAAAGGAGTGCCGTTGAAGAAATAATGGTAGTAGGAGTACTGACACCAGAGAATATTCCTTGTCAATAGAGGGACCCTGACATGTTGCATGTTAAGAAGATGGACGTAGTAACATTGATTGCATTGATTATCATCAACTGCACAACTACACAAAGAGAGAGGAAATCTAAGGAAATAGGCATTGTTGTGAGTGTGGCTGAACGTTTTGTGGGACTCAGGGATTTTACAGAAGGAATCGTGGCGATGAATGCTCCATCCTCACAGGCCCCGGAGCCTGTATAGGAATGTATTTAACTTCTGGCTTCCCAAGGACTGTTTTTGTGCAACCCAATACAATAGGGAGCAACCCTAGTGTATGTATACACCCGCAACATTTATTTCAGTTTTATGTTTCATTGATTGCCATGTGGATATCAATACATCTTGAACTTGACAGCTTTCTGTGTGATTATCAGACCCCCTGGAAAAAGTTTTGTCTAGACGTGGACAGCTTGAGGTGGAGTTGGAGCAAGCTAGCTAATGGACATGCGGCAAGATGGAGGATGGCGAGATGACACGAGGCAGAAAAAATTGCGAGATGACGTGAGGCAGAAAGAAGGGGGCGAGGTTCAAACCCAAGACGACATCTGCTAAATACAAGCCGAGTACTTTCTCCTTTGACTCAAGTACAGGAGAGATAATTACGTTACACTCCTGAAACCGTGAGCAGTCGAATTGAACCTGACAGAAGTGAAGAGGAAGAACCTGTACCGTTAGGAGAAGGCTTTTGAGACTCACCCCAATGATCAGGAAAATGCCTAAGATGCTCTAGCCCAGTGGGAGTATGATTCATTTAGAAAGTGGATCTATGCCTTTTGGCCGATCAGTTTGTGGTATCTGGCTCGGTGAAGAAGTCAAAATATCCAGAAGTGTTCTTGTGTTGATTTTTTTGTGTGTCTGCTGCCCAGAGGGAGAGGGCGCTGCGCGCTTCGCGACTCAGGATGAGAGCTGTGTCCTGCTTTGCTCTCCGGAACAAAGCACCACTGAAAGGAGCGCTAATAGTGTTTCAATTGGTGACGTCACTCGCTCTGAGACCTTGAAGTAGCAAGGAGGAACAACCCATCGCTTTTGTGGAGCGATGGGTAACGATGCTTCGAGGGTGGCTGTTGTCTATGTGTGCAGAGGATCCCTGGTTTGAGCTCAGGTAGGGGCGAGGAGAGGGATGGAAGCTATACTGTTACATTGGTGCCGGGACCCGGATCACTGGTTGCTGCGGAAAAGGGGGGTGAGTGTAACCGATGTGAAATGGTTAGCGGGGTGCGCGCTAATAGTGTTTCAGTCAGTGATGTCACTCGCTCTGAGACCTTGAAGTAGTTGTTCCCCTTGCTCTGCAAGGGCCGTGGCTTTTGTGGTGCGATGGGTAACAATGCTTTGAGGGTGGCAGTTGTCTATGTGTGCAGAGGTTCCCTGGTTCGAGCCCAGTTAGGGGCGAGGAGAGGGACGGAAGCTATACTGTTACAAGAGCAGTGCAGAAAGCGTCATGCTGAGGCAGCGAGTAAAGTAGAGGATAGTGGACAAAGCGTGAGGGAGAGGATCCCTGTGAGTAGTAGGCCTGTACAGAGTGACTTGAACAGTTCTCTGCACAAGCAGAGAAGTTTTTGGGTGTCAGAGATTTTACTTCAGAAGAACTACAGGGGGTTTTGAGAGAAGGGGACACAGGCTCCCTGGCCAACGGCATGGTGTAGGATCTTTGAGGGCCAAAGTAGTGGGGAGGGGTGGTGGGGTGCGTTGAGGATAGTGGTATATATTTACGCAATAAGGCACGAGGGGCTGTGGTATTTGGCCAATATAGCACAGCTAAGGGATGTTCTTGGATATTGCCATATACCACAAACCCCTGAGGTGCCTTATTGCTATTTTAAACTGGTTACTAACATAATTAGAGCCGTAAAAATAAATGTAATACCCGTGGTATACGGTCTGATATACCACGGCTGTCAGTCAATCAGCATTCAGGGCTCGAACCACCCACTTTATAAATAGGGTTAGATGGTGGTGCAATTTCCCTTTTTTTGTGAACAAATGTGCAATGCACTTTCCGAACTGTGAAAGGCAACAATATTCAACAGTGTCTTGTCTGCCGGAAAACCACACGAAGAAGATCAGACCCCCTGGAACAGACCCAACCACACTGTCGGAATGGAACGCAACCAAGACTCCACGTCATAATAATGCGACTAGCTGTTTTGGACAACGTTGGCCTCGGTTTGCAGGGACGGACAAATACAACAATTCATGCTTTATTTAAATAGCTAGTTAAGATTCAAGAGTTTTGGAACGTCACGATTTAGGGTAATAACGTTTTGTACGTATACGTTCTGTACTAACTTGCTGAATTTTTTATTTTGACATCCTGGTTAACGTTAGCCAGACAACTAGCGATAACTATTAGCAAACAGTTCACGTTACTAGCCAATACAGTAGTTATAACGTAAACAAGCCAACTATCAATGCATTTGGTGTTAGCCAGACGTTGACTGTACACATTTTCAGTAGCTCTCTAGATGTGTTTAACACCAAAGAATGGACTACCAACAAAACGTTTGTCTTTGCAGTAAGTATGGCGATGAAATCCGGAGAGGAGCGGTTGAAGGAGATGGAGGCTGAAATGGCTCTGTGAGTACAATAGTTGAGGCGTGACACTTCGGTTACCTTCAATAAGATTGCAATGATGTGTGTGGTGACTATGCCAAAACAACCCCTACGAAATGGTCTTTCTTCTCTATCAGGACAGGCAAACAATAGCTCATGACAATCGTCATCTATTGCTAACTCTTGTGTTGGTTATGATCCAGGTTTGAGCAGGAGGTCCTGGGGGGTCAAGTGGCAATGACTGCAGGAGACCCTGTAGTGATGGAGGTGCTCCCTATGGGTATTCCTATGGCTGTTCCTATGATCCGGCCCATCATCGGCACCAACACCTACCGCCAGGTACTGAGATCTTGAGGAAAGATAGATTGAACATTATATAGGAAAGATCAATCGTAAAATGAACGAACTCAAACCTATCTTTTGCCAAAAGCAAACAGAATGTGGTGTTAGCCGGATGCATCCAACTCCTTTAAATCCCCTTTCTCTCTCAGGTCCAGCAAACCTTGGATGCAAGGGCTGCCACTTTCGTGGGACCTCCACCCCCTGCATTTGTAGGCCCAGGTGACATGGTTTGATTTAGGTTTATTAACATAATACTTTGCATTCAGAATGTATTCAGACCCCTTCCCTTTTTCCAAATTTTGTTACAGCCTTATTCTAAAATTGATTTAATACTTTTTGCCCCTCATCAATATACACACAATACCCCATAATGACAAAATGAAAACCGGTGTGTATGTTTTGCAAATTTAAGTAGAAAAAAAAACTGGTACCTTATTTACATAAGCATTCAGACCCTTTGCTATGAGACACGAAATTTAGCTCAGGTGCATCCTGTTTCCATTGATCGTCATTGATGTTTCTACAACTTTATTGGAGTTCACCTGTGGTAAGTTCAATTGATTGGACATGATTTGGAAAGGCACACACTTGTCTATATAAGGTCCCACAGTTGACAGTGCATGTCAGAGCAAAAACCAAGCCGTGAGGTTGAGGGAAATGTCCGTAGAGCTCCAAGACAGGATTGTGTCAGGGAACATGTTTGGGGAAGGGTACGAAAACATTTCTGCAGCATTGAAGGTCCAAGAACACAGTGGCCTCCATCATTCTTAAATCAGGGGAGAAGGGCCTTGGTCAGGGAAGTGACAAAGAACCCGATGGTCACTCTGACAGAGCTCCAGTTCCTCTATGGAGATGGGATAACCATCTTTGCAGCACTCCACCCATCAGGCTTTTATGGTAAAGTGGCCAGATGGAAGCCGCTCCTCAGTAAAAGGCACATGACAGCCGACTTGGAGTTTGCCAAAAGGCACCCAAAGACTCTCAGACCATGAGAAACAAGATTATCTGGTCTGATAAAACCAAGACTGAACTCTTTGGCCTGAATGCCAAGCATCACTTCTGGAGGAAACCTGGCAACATCTCTACAGAGAAGCATGGTGGTGGCAGCATCATGCTGTGGGTATGCTTTTCAGCGGCAGGGACTGGGAGACTAGTCACGCTTGAGGAAAGATGAATGGCGCGAAGTAGAGATCCTTGATGAAAACCTACTCCAGAGAGCTCAGGACTTCAGACTGGGGTGAAGGTTCACCTTCCATCAGGACAACGATCCTAAGAACACAGCCAAGACAACGCAGGAGTAGCTTCGGGACAAGCCTCTGAATGTCCTTGAGTGGCCCAGCCAGAGCCCGAACTTGAACCCGATCGAATATCTCTGGAGAGACCTGAAAATAGCTGTGCAGCAATGCTCCCCATCCAACCTGACAGAGCTTGAGAGGATCTGCAGAGAAGAACAGGAGATACTCCCCAAATACAGGTGTGTCAGGCTTGTAGTGTCATACCCAAGAAGACTCAAGGCTGTAATCACTGCCAAAGGTGCTTCAACAAAGTACTGAGTGAACGGTCTGAATACTTATGTAAATGTGATATTTCAGTTTTTATTTTTTATATACATTTGCAAAAAATGTGTAACCTCTTTTTCCTTTGTCATTATGGGGTATTGTGTGTAGATTGAGGATGTATTTTTAATCCATTTTAGAATAAGGCTGTAACGTAACAAAATGTGGGAAAAGTCAAGGGGTCTGAATACTTAGCGAATGCACTGTATATGCCATTTAGCAGACGTATTTATCCAAAGCGACTTAGTCATGCGTGAATACATTTTTCATTATGGGTGGTCCCGGGAATCAAACCCACTATCCTGGCAATGCCAGCACCATGCTCTACCAACTGAGCTACAGAGGACCACATAGTACATTATTAGACATACTTAAAATACCTATTTTACCCCAAAACAATGTTGATCATTTACACCACCACGTCTACAGGTCTCTTCAGTTTATGCTGGTCTTTTTTTTCTGCTCTTCAGCTGTAACCCCAGGTGTCAGACCACCGCCAATGATGAGACCAGCGTTTATGCCGCACATCCTGCAGAGACCAGGTCATCTATCTCTACTGTTGTTGACTTCACCTCAGTGCTAGCTAAATGAAATAAGAAATAGGATCAAATCTCTACAGCGATTTAGTCTTCAAATTAAAAACAATGTATTGGGAAGCTAATTTTGAAATCTCTCTGTCAGGTGGTCCGAGGATGCCTATGATGCGTGGTCCCCCTCCACAGGGTATGATGGCTCCCCCACTGCCACGCCCTCCTCCTCCCCCGCCCATGATGATGGCACCCCCCATGCAAGGACCCCCTCAGCATCCCATGGACCCAATGGGGCATATGAGCTCAGGAGGACCCCCGGTTAGTTGCTACAGTGCCTTTTTCTCTCTCCGAGGCTCCTAGGACAACGGATATCAATGTTCTCCATAAAGGCCCACACAGACTGTACGCTTTTAGCCATCTTATGCCACGATTTGGCCCTCCCAGACAACATTTCCACGTTGTTGGAAAATTCTTAGGTCATAAACGATTTTCTTTGCTCGTTCAGTGTGACATGGTCTAGGTCTGCCGATTTTGAGTACCACTACACGCAGTCATAGGCTCAGACAAAGTTCTGGCAGTGTCAGAAATGTTGAGCCTTTATCGTGTAGTGTGGCTGGTGTCATGAGCCGATCCCGGTGACTTACCAATAGGAACACGGCCGGCACTGAGTACGCACACAACAGTACGATTATTGTGAATAGTCAGATTAATATACAGTGAGTGCCCATGAATGTGGATGCTACCATGATTACAGATAGTCCTGAAATGCTAACCTCCCGTTATTGTAAAGGTGAGCGGTTAGTCTTGGAAGTATGGTATTTGTGCGTCTAACTTTCTCACTCATCATTATTCACGATTCATTCAGGATGATTCGTAATCATGGTAGCATCCACATTAAAGTATGTAGAAACATTCTTATTTATAATAAACGTGACTCTAAAATGACACAATACATATTTACCATAAATGTAATTGGGCACAACCTAATCTGAAACAACCAAAACAAAGACCAAATGCATCCAACAAATTTTTGTCAGAAGCTTGATGTAGTCATTGCGTGATATGAATATGGGAACAAATACGTAACTTTTGCTACTTTAACACGCAAGCGAATTTGTCCCAATACTTTTGCTCCCCTAAAATGGGGGGACTATGTACAAAAAGTGGCAATTTCTAAATGGCTCACCCAATAACCTCAAATTAAAGCTGTCAGTCTGCACTTTAACCTCCATAGTCATTGTTCGATTTTTTAGAACCAAAAGAAAACATGCTTCACTGTCCATGTAATAGTTTGATTTAAGCATTTAAATGCTTTGCAAGAAGAACAATTTCCCTAATCTTGTTTAGGCTACATCTGAAAATGTTGACATCTGAAATCAGGCTACCTGATGGGATTTTGATAAATGCACAATCGGTAATCAAAATAAACGTTCTACCGCTTTTTGGGAAGCGTGTTTGATTCTGAGTTCAGACATATCAAGTTGGTATGTAAAACTATTTCTAAGATGCATACCTTCAGTTTTTTCCAAACTCACACATAAGCAGAGGGAGGCTTGTGCTGGCTCAGGTGCAGATCAAATACACTGCTGCAGTTGACGTAGCATACATCGGCTGACGTAGCCTCGCAAGCCAATCACAGAATGTGTCGACCGTACTGAAGCAAATCATACAATCTGGCCAGGTTGATAAAGATTTAAATTCGGTAAAATCGCACAGTGTGACATGTAATAATCGGAGAAGACTGAATCCGACGTACAGTGTGGGAAGGCCTTTAAGGAAATTCAGCGTTAACTGTCTTCAATTAGGAATGTGAACAAGCTTGGTCAATCTTGCCCTGTTCTGTTGTGCTTCATTATCTCCATTTCTCTATATGCTGTTACCATATCTTACCATCTACAGGTGGGATCGACCCATGGTACACCCATGGGACACTCCATGGTGTCTGCACCCTCCAGGTCTGTGACCCAGGCCCCTCCCAAGCTCACCCCCTCGATCATCTCTGCGGCCCCCACTGTCTACACGGCTCCCTCCTCCGGACCCAAGATACCAGACATCCATGCCCAGAGAAAGGCTCGCATGGTAAGCACACTCACTTCTACTCTTTTTAGTTGAATGCCTTTTGCATTAAAAAAAAATTCAGCGACTACTTAAAATGTGCATTCTACGTACTTTCCAAGTCTGCTGCTGTTTGCTGCAAATAAACACTGAATCTCATCTATCATCAAATCTCTGATTTAGTTTTTTTCTCTCTCTGTTCTCCCTCTGACTTCATCAGGAGGAGCTGGCAGCATCTGTAGCAGAGCAGCAGGCAGCAGTGATGGCCGCCGGACTGCTGGAGGCTAAGAAGGAGGCCAGCCTGGCCGCTTCAGATGACAACGTTATCGGACCCAGCATGCCAGAGCCCGAGCCCGTCCACACTGAGGTACAGAACACTCTGCCTAGTTTATCAGCCCTGGCCCTAGTTAAAGGGTTTAAACTTTTCTGCATTCAAAATGCTTGTACAATTCAGTTGGTATAGGCTTGACCCAAACCCTACAAAGGGCCAGTATTGCAGCAATCTCTAGAATATGTCTGACTCTAGAATCTTGGGTTTCTCTGCAGCCAGTGGATAGCACAGCAGAGGAGAAGAAGAAGGGTAAGCAAGAGAAGGCGAAGAAGTGTATCCGTACAGCCGCAGGCACCAGCTGGGAGGACCAGAGTCTACTGGAGTGGGACTCAGGTAAGATGACTTCAGATTACACTGAGACGATTAATTCCTAGTTAAAAAATAAATTTGCAACTCTAGTATTTACACATTAGCGTTGCTGGGAATTAACGTGCAAAATAAATAAATAGCCCGCCGGATTCCAGAAGTTCAATCAACTTCAATTTCAACTTACTCTGCCAATTGTCCATAGGGTTGGTCCTTATGCAAGGGGGAAATTGAGAAAAAACATCTAATAGAACATAAATTAAAGACTTTCCAAACGTTGGTCTGTTGTAGACCCGCTTACTTCACGTCAAAATAAAAGTCCCGCACGTGCGCCATACCTGCAACCAAAAAAAGCAAGATCTTGTGGGGGACTTATTTTGACATGAGGTAAGCAGAGGAACTGACCTCTTATTTAATTTTTTATTTTATAAGTTCTCATTTACAACAGCGACCTGGCCAAGATAAAGCAAAGCAGTCCGGCACATACAACAACACAGAGTTACACATGTAATAAAAAAACATACAGTCAATAATACAGTAGAAAAAGTATATATACAGTGTGTGCAAATGAGGTAGGATAAGGGAGGTAAGGCAATAAATAGGCCATGGTAGCGAAGTAATTACAATATAGCAATTAAACACTGGAATGGTAGATGTGCAGAAGATGAATGTGCAAGTAGAGATACTGGGGTGCAAAGGAGCAAGATAAATAAATAAATACAGTATGGGGATGAGGTAGTTGGATGGGCTATTTACAGATGGGCTATGTACAGGTGCAGTGATCTGTGAGCTGCTCTGACAGCTGGTGTTTAAAGCTAGTGAGGGAGATATGTCTCCAGCTTCAGTGATTTTTGCAGTTCGTTCCAGTCATTGGCAACAGAGAACTGGAAGGAAAGGCGGCAAAGGAAGAATTGGCTTTTGGGATATATCTGCTGGAGTGCGTGCTACTATGGTGACCAGTGAGCTGAGATAAGGCAGGGCTTTACCTAGCAGAGACTTGTAGATGACGTGGAGCCAATGGGTTTGGCGGCGAGTATGAAGCGAGGGCCAGCCAACGAGATCATACAGGTCACAGTGGTGAGTAGTATATGTTTTTTTGGTGAAAAAACGGATGGCACTGTGATAGACTGCATCCAATTTGTTGAGTAGAGTGTTGGAAGCTATTTTGTAAATGACATCGCCAAAGTCGAGGATCGGTAGGATGATCACTTTTACGAGGGTATGTTTGGCAACACGAGGGAAGGATGTTTTGTTGCGAAATAGGAAGCCGATTCTAGATTTAATTTTTGATTGGAGATGTTTGATGTGAGTCTGGAAGAGAGTTTACAGTCTAACCAGACACCTAGGTATTTGTAGTTGTCCACATATTGGACAACTACTGGACAACTACTGATGCTGGACAGGTGGGCAGGTGCGGGCAGCGATCGGTTGAATAGCATGCATTTAGTTCTACTTGCATTTAAGAGCAGTTGGAGGCCACGGAAGGAGAGTTGTATGGCATTGAAGCTCGTCTGGAGGTTAGTTAACACAGTGTCCAAAGAAGGGCCAGAGGTATACAGAATGGTGTCGTCTGCGTAGAGGTGGATCAGAGAATCACCAGCAGCAAGAGCGACATCATTGATGTATACAGAGAAGAGGGTCGGTCCGAGAATTGAACCCTGTGGCACCCCCATAGACTGCCAGAGGTCCGGACAACAGGCCCTCCGATTTGACACACTGAACTCTATCAGAGAAGTAGTTGGTGAACCAGGCGAGGAAAATTATTTGAGAAACCAAGGCTGTTGAGTCTGCCGAAAAGAATGTGGTGATTGACAGAGTCGAAAGCCTTGGCCAGGTCGATGAATCCGGCTGCACAGTAATGTCTCTTATCGATGGCGGTTATATCGTTTAGGACCTTGAGCGTGGCTGAGGTGCACCCATGCACCCATGCATAGCGGAGAAGGTACGGTGGGATTCGAAATGGTTGGTGATCTGTTTGTTAACTTGGCTTTCGAAGACCTTAGAAAGGCAGGGTAGGATATACGTCTATAGCAGTTTAGGTCTAGAGTGTCCCCCCCTTTGAAGAGGGGGATGACCGCGGCAGCTTTCCAATCTTTGGGGATCTCAGACGATACGAAAGAGAGGTTAAACAGGCTAGTAATAGGCGTTGCAACAATTTCGGCAGATCATTTTAGAAAGAGAGGGTCCAGATTGTCTAGCCCGGCTGATTTGTAGGGGTCCAGATTTTGCAGCTCTTTCAGATCATCAGCTATCTGGATTTGGGTGAAGGAGAAATGGGGGAGGCTTGGGCGAGTTGCTGCGGGGCGTGCAGGGCTGTTGATCGGGGTAGGGGTAGCCAGGTGGAAAGCATGGCCAGCCGTAGAAAAATGCTTATTGTAATTCTCAATTATAGTGTATTTATCGGGGGTGACAGTGCTTCCTAGCCTCAGTGCAGTGGGCAGCTGGGATGAGGTGCTTTTATTCTCCATGGACTTTACAGTGTCCCAGAACTTTTTTGAGTTTGTGCTACGGGATGAAAATTTCTGCTTAGGAAAGCTAAGGATAGCTTTTTCAACTGCCTGCGTATATTGGTTCCTAACTTACCTGAAAAGTTGCATGTCACGGGGGCTATTCGATGCTAATGCAGAGCGCCACAGGATGTTTTTGTGCTGGTCAAGGGCAGTTAGGTCTGGAGAGAACCAAGGGCTATATCTGTTCCTGGTTCTACATTTTCTGAATGGGGCATGCTTATTTAAGATGGTGAGGAAGGCACTTTTAAAGAATAAACAGGCATCCTCTGACGGGATGAGGTCAATATCCTTCTAGGATACCCGGGCCAGGTCGATTAGAAAGGCCTGCTCGCTGAAGTGTTTTAGGGAGTGTTTGACAGTTATGAGGGGTGGTCGTTTGACCACAGACCCATTACGGATGCAGGCAATGAGGCCTCTGAGGAACTGCAGGGTCTACAACAGACCCACGTTTGGAAATCCTGTTTAATTATATCTTCCATTAACATCTAAAGGAATGTATAGTTTGACAGAATTTCAAAAGGTGGATCAGTTAACCTTTCTAGGACACACGTTCCGCTGAAAAGCCAGCGCGGGAAATTCAAAAATATTTTTTATTAATATGTAACTTTCACACACTAACAAGTCCAATACAGCAAATTAAAGATAAACATCTTGTTAATCTACCCATCGTGTCCGATTTAAAAATAAATAAATAATGTTTTACAGCCAAAACACAACATATGATTGTTAGATCATCGCCAAGTAAGGCCTCCCGGGTGACGCAGTGGTCTAGGGCACTGCATCGCAGTGCTAGCTGCGCCACCAGAGTCTCTGGGTTCGCGCCCAGGCTCTGTCGCAGCCGGCCGCGACCGGGAGGTCCGTGGGGCGACGCACAATTGGGCTAGCGTCGTCCGGGTCAGGGAGGGTTTGGCCGGTAGGGATATCCTTGTCTCATCGCGCTCCAGCGACTCCTGTGGCGGGCCGGGCGCAGTGCGCGCTAACCAAGGGGGCCAGGTGCACGGTGTTTCCTCCGACACATTTGTGCGGCTGGCTTCCGGGTTGGAGGCGCGCTGTGTTAAGAAGCAGTGCGGCTTGGTTGGGTTGTGCTTCGGAGGACGCATGGCTTTCGACCTTCGTCTCTCCCGAGCCCGTACGGGAGTTGTAGCGATGAGACAAGATAGTAATTACTAGCGATTGGACACCATGAAAATTGGGGAGAAACGGGGATAAAAATTAAAATAAATAAATAAAGATCACCGCCAAGTCCAAAAAACACACAGCCATTTTCCCAGGCAAAGATAGGAGTCACAAAAAGCAGAAAGAGATAAAATTAATCACTAACCTTTGATGATCTTCATCAGATGACACTCATAGACACTCATCATGTTACACAATACATGTATGTTTTGTTCGATAATGTGCATATTTATATCAAAAAATCTGTTTACTTTGGCGCCATGTTCAGAAATGCCTCCAAAATATCCGGAGAAATTGCAGAGAGCCACATCAAATAACAGAAATACTCGTCATAAACTTTGATGAAAGATACATGTTTTACATAGAATTAAAGATACACTTGTTCTTAATGCAACCGCTGTGTCAGATTTCAAAAAAACTTTACGGAAAAAGCACACCATGCAATGAGACGCCGCTCAGAAATAACATTTTCTCCGCCATGTTGGAGTCAACAGAAATACGAAATTACATCAATATTCCCTTACCTTTGATGATCTTCATCAGAATGCACTCCCAGGAATCCTAGTTCCACAATAAATTGTTGTTTTGTTCGATAATGTCCATTATATGTCCAAGTAGCTACTTTCGTTAGCACGTTTAGTACACATATCCAAACGCTCGCGCAGATCCAGGTGAACGTCGGACGAAAACTTAAAAAAGTTATATTACAGGTCGAATAAACTTGTCAAACTAAGTAGAGAATCAATCTTTAGGATGTTATCATAAATATTCAATAACGTTCCAACCGGAGAATTCCTTTGTGTCTATAGAAGTATTGGAACGCAAGTCGATATCATGTGGAATGCGCATGACCAGGACCTGGCACTCTGCCAGACCACTGACTCAAACAGCCCCATCCGGCTCAATATCACAGTAGAAGCTTCATTCAACGTTCTACAGACTGTTGACATCTAGTGGAAGGCGTAGGAAGTGCAAACAAATCCATATATCCCACTGGGATTTCAACAGGCGATGAGTTGAAAATCGACCAGCCTCAGAATTCTCACTTCCTGTTTGGATTTTTTCTCAGGTTTTTGCCTGCCATATGAGTTCTGTTATACTCAGACATCATTCAAACCGTTTTAGAAACTTCAGAGTGTTTTATATCCAATAGTAATAATAATATGCATATATTAGCATCTGGGACAGAGGAGGCAGTTCACTCTGGGCACACTATTCATCCAAAGTGAAAATGCTGCCCCCTATCCCTAAAAAGTGAAATAAGTCCCACACAATTTCTTGCTTTTCTTCTTCAAATTTCCCCCTGCATAAGGACCATAAGGACAATTAAGAGTACGTTGAATTGTATTTATTTCGCAAGCTAATTCCCAGCAACACTAGTGTGTAAAATACTAGCATTGCTAAAGCAGCTACCTACTTACCTGTATTGAGAATAGTATAATTTTTGTTTTCACTACAAACAGGCGACTGTCCCATTCCCTTTTTGTTCCTCCCTCTTTGCTCAATATCACACCTCATCTGACTTTCCCTCCTCCATCCAGATGATTTCAGAATCTTCTGTGGAGACCTTGGCAATGAGGTGAACGACGACATCCTGGCAAGGGCATTCAGCCGCTACCCCTCCTATCTGAAAGCCAAGGTGGTGCGGGACAAACGCACAGGCAAGACCAAGGGATACGGCTTTGTTAGCTTCAAGGACCCCAATGACTACGTCCGCGCCATGAGGGAGATGAACGGTGAGCAATAGTATGTGTGAAATGGCCCAACAAGTTTTGTATCCATCCCCAAGATGTCATTTTAAAATGGGGAGTAACTCCTGATCTGGATCTTTTAATTCTGAGGCTCCGTAGTAAGTAATATTTCGTGGGAACATGGACTTTTCTTTTTTTCATGCAAACACAGGATTAGCTGCATAATTTAACAAGAAAGCATAGGTAGAAAGCTAAGGAAGGTGACAAATGCACGGCCAAGGGCTACAGCTTTGTCAGCTTCAAGGACCCTAACGATTACATCCGCACCATGAGAGAGATGAATGGTGAGCAGTTGTGTGTGTTGAGAATGACTTCTCCTTTCCTAACACCTAACTGTGTGGTGGCGCCAGTCCAATTCTCAACTGATCTTAAACTTTTTTTCTTCACAGGGAAGTATGTGGGCAGCAGACCCATCAAACTGAGAAAGAGCATGTGGAAGGACAGGAACATGGAAGTTGTACGCAAGAAACAGAAGGAGAAAAAGAAACTGGGACTGAGATAGACAATGTTTCCCTTTTGTATGTATGTGCAAGTGTTCTTTTGACTGGGAGTGTGTGAGAATCACACTGATGGCATAATACAGTTGCCATTGCCCAGTTGGAAGGCCACTCATCCAGCTATCTGACATGTTTTCAATTACCACAGAGTAGGGATGTCATTTTACTCATAAAGCATGGTTAAACTAGGCTACAAAACACTACTGGCCCTGGTTGCAATGGTTAGACATGAACCTTTCCCTTATGAACCATGCCCTTATGAAGTTTAGAATGTACTGATCTCCAGTTTTTTTATTTTAACATTTTAGTTTGTAAAAAAAATTCTGAACATTACTCAGATTTTCTTAGTTGGTATGGCTCCCATTTATCTCAGATGTCTGAAGTGTGAGATTGGTGATCTATTGTGCTATTGTGGAATCTACTTCCAATGGCAATTATGTATTTCCGGATAGCCTCTCTTATTCATACAGCAAACCATTATTTTTTTTTATGGAAAATCTAAATGTTTGTACATTAAAGTGGTTTATTTTGAAGCAGTGGATTCAAACCAATGCAAAGTTTTTTAAATAAACCAAATGGCTTGACATATTTGCCTGGCACTCACCTTTCCTGTCTCCTCCAGCCCAGGCAATGAAAGCGTTTACTGAGGTGAGGTGGGATAGTTCATAAATTGGTCACAAGATGGGGCTCCAATACCATCTTTATTCTTTAATAAACCGACTGTTGAAAGGTAGGGTTGATATACATACCTTGCTTTAAATTGTAACATACAAAATGGATGAGAAGGTCAGGTTTTAAGATAACTGATATTGAATATTTTGTCCAACTACCATTTGGTGTATTCAACGTTACTATAGCCAGAGGGATAAGGCATTCTCAATTGTGCCATACATTGGGGAGAATATTGGATAATACTGTTGGATTCGATTTGAGATTAGAAGTGTTGTGGAACTAAAACCTTTTGCCCTCAGTGCACAATTTCTAGGAAATGGCAATGTGTTAAAGCAGATTAGGATGTCTGTCTTGGGAAGTAATTGGATGATAAAGAATGATTGTATTGAGTCTCACCAATCTAAATATAATGCGAGGAAAAAGACAGCTAGCTGAATAGATTTAACTTGAAAGCATAAATAAAGGATAGCCAGTCTGCTTCTTACGCCTTTGTCCGATCAGGGGCATCAACTGGACCTCAGCATTTAAACACAATAGGGGAGCTCTACCTAAACGAGTATTTTTGGCTGATCAATGAAGATACAAAAATTGTTTATCATTGTTGGCGTTAAAATAATGTTATCTTATTTACGATTAACTAGAGCTTTACACTCAATCTTTACGTTTCCATAAAATACACATATCCCTTTGAGTTTTGGTATCGGCGGATAGACACTGCTTATCCACACGTGTGTAGAAACATATCATTGCCTGAACTGAGGCAATGAATGCAGCCTACTAACAATGTAGAAAGGACGATTTTGCATGAACCGAGAACTTCTTCAGATTTCTAACGAGCACATTATGCCGTCTATAATATGGAGACAGTTGTCTACATTTTCATCAGGATCTCGCTGAAAATGTGTTTTTTTGTCAAGGCAACAAACTAGATTTCGCCACCCCCTCGTGGTTCCAGTCACTCCTCACAGTCCTGTCTTGGAGGGCTGGTTAGGAGGTCCTTTTTCGTGTTAGATTCACAACTAGCAATGATGCTTCGACATTTTCTAAATGTGAGGTAAACTGTTGCTAACGTTACATATCAATGTAAGAAGCGGAGGGCCACTAACGAATGCATCAATCAAACATTAATTTAAGCCAGTGAGATTGGAATTTGAAGACGGAGCCCTTCCGACCCTTTCCCCTGAACCTGGATATCGGAATGGTGGTAAGTCATCATTTTTGTTTTAGTTCAGGCTGCATATGTCAGTAGACATGAGGCAAGTGAAGAAAAAAAACGTTATTTTTTTAGTTTTGCAACAAACATGTGCTAGCTAGTTTGTCGTACCATGTCTGTCACATATGGCTAGTCTGTGGCAAACTGAAACGGAAGATGCTGTCCAGTCCGTTGTTGCCATTAGTTACAGGGACATTGCTGAACCCTGGCCTATCACTGCTTCGCTCAAGTCATTTGATATGGTTATTCTCTTTATCTGACCAACTAACTACATCTTATAACTAATGCTATAAAGACAGATCCCGTGTGGCTATGCCGTTTATTAGCTCAATTTAGCTAACTAACGTGAGTTACGTTATTTATTTCATCTAGTTTGTTAGCTAGCTCCAGTTAGCTACATCGCGCGCCCCTCCCTTGAAATGCAAGCATGAATGGCGTTGTTTTCTGTCAGCCAGACAGGGTGATTCGGTTTTACTGGGCATTCATCACTTGCCTTAATTCGAATACTTACGTGCTGTCTACAACGTGTAATCGTTTAACACAATCTAGCAAGGCTAGCTAATATTATTATGATTTCCTTGTTAGTTGCTAGATTGCCAGCTCAAAACAGTTTTGAAAACTGACCATCTTTTGTCTACTCCGGCCGGGGCTTCCATTTCATCAATTGCGCGCAAGTCACAGTAATGAACACCGTTCAGCTCTTTTCCAACTAACGTTATTCTCATAACAAAGGCACGGGATACTAATGTAGCTAATATGATTTTAAATGAGTTAGTACTAAAGAAACCAATGTTATATGCGCAACATAATACAACTCATCTGTTTCCCATTGTCGGGCTGCAACGTTTTCAGATATAATATTGTTAATGTCCCTCTCGGCGTGTAGATACAATTAGTCCAATGGGAAAACAATCGGTTCCAGGTAACTGTGCGTCAGCGTGATGAAGTAACACTTCAAACCGTTCCAACGCTATGCTGTCGTCTCGCGCTATAACATCACTGAATTCATGTGTTCCTAAGGTAAACGCGCTTTAGACTTTATGGTTAGTCCCAACTGTGCTGTGCAACTTGAAATTGTATTTTATTGAATGGAGTGATTGGCCTGCCAACTCCATTTTGATATATTGTCTACTCCCCTGGAGTAATGCCGCGTTCAAGTGCTAGTCAGATCTAGGAAACTCGGAAATGTCTGACTTCCTATATCCGACTAGCACGTGAACGTGTCATTATTCTTATATACAGCTGTGTTTGCAATAGACATGGGTTTTGCATACCAGTGGAACAGGTCGTTCTACCAGAGAATGTGGTGGTTTATGATCAGATACAAATCCTCCTCCATCCACGAGTCTCCTACTCTCAAGACTGACAATTAGTAATCTGGGTTAGGTCCCAAGACTGTCTCTTTGCCACAGCACAGGGTATTTCTGTCATTAATGATCAATCCATCATTACTCTACCCAACCGCAGTGGACCCAGTATGTTACAGCAGAAACAGGCTGAACTGGTGCTTAGCTTCAGATTATGTCACCTATGTTTATTCTCAGACTGTACATTACATTTCCCTTGGAAAACTAGGAAAAGCCAGGCCTATTTTATGCTTCTGTATTCTCTAATGCCTGGCCAAACAAGGCATGTGTGTCATTACTGCTTTTTCCTTTATGGAACTAAATCTTATGGTCTTCATTGTGGCTCTGTTGGATTGACTCACTGGCTTCAGATAGATAGTTGGTTCCATGTTTTAGAGAAGCATTACTGTGTTCAGTCCTGAGTCTAAAACTTCGCTCAAGGCTATAGTTTAGCCTCCATCTCACAATCTCAAGACCCATTGGTTACGTTGACCTCCCTAGTCTGAACCCTTTCCAGTATCCTTGAATGTTGTCATTCTGATTCCATGTCCAGCTGGTGTAGCTTATCTTGGCCTGCTCTCCCCAATAGTCATTTTGAGGATTAGCTCTGCCTCCAGTGTGAGCAGCAGTGGGCGATCAAGGTGTTTAATTACAAACCCAGCATCTTCATAACACTGTCTGGCAGGAGCTGTGTGTTTCAGAGATTGAATGAGACTAAGACTGAGGGCCTGAGACCGAGTGTGTGTGTGTCTGTGTGTATACCATACAGAGACTGAGCGACTGAGACCGAGACAGAAAAATACTGTGTGTGTGTCTTTGTTTCGGACAGACTGTTTATTTACAGCTGTTGGATGGACTCACTGGCTACGTACCTAATTGATTTCCGTTTAATCGTCTCATGGTCACTTGCAATGTTCGGTAAGAGGAAAATCAATGCAGACTGATGGTACTGTTGTGTTAAGAGCCTTTTACGTTTGGACATTACATTTGCTGAACGAGTTATTCTGCTTCCTTTGCGTTGTTGGCGCAGTGTGCAGCTGGCTGCAGTTCAATGTGTGTGTGTAGTTTTTCTGTACGCATTTGGATTTGTAGTAAGACTATTATAAAGATTAGGCTTCCGTTGCAGCACAAATTAGCCTATCCCAGCCCCAACTGAACTCAAATGCTAGTTGTTTTCAACACACTTGATTTAATGTAAATGCTCCCCTAGGATGCTCACTTGCCAACAGGAGAATGAAATGCTTGGCCTGTGGCTGCCAACAGCTGAATGATAGAGGGCTCTTACTGTACAGAAAGGAACTCACTAATAATACATCCTTTTTATTTATGCATCCGGTCCCATGTTAGTTGTGTTGCTCTGATGTGCTCTGGCTAATTTAATCCTATTGAAGATTGTTCCCAGCTGTTGTCCCTTCTTGCTACCATTGATGACCTGAGGAGTTGAAGTGGTAAGGGAAGTGCCTCAGTACACAGACACACTCCCTCCGTGTCCTCGGTGCACCAGCGTTATTATCGCAAGAAAACATGAGAGGAATGGTTGATTTTGATGTTTGTCAGAATCAGCACTGATGTTACATAACGTCACATTCTATTCCACTGTTCCCTTCACCCCCTCTGCCACTTGGGCTGTACAAATTACATAAAGGTAAAAAGCAAAGAGAGTTGGCACAGCAGGGCCACGCCCACCAATAATCCTCTCCATCGCTTCCTGTTTACTGTGAGGCCCTCCTACTCCCTTCCTCTACCCTCATCTCTTGCTTACTCTCTCTCTTCCCTGTGTGACACCTGTGTGGATCTGCCTGTAATTGAGCACAAACACAATACACACACAAATCAATGGCTGCTTACAGACTCTGTAACACTGGCGTTCTGGCCACACCACCTCTGTCATTGGCCACTGGGGTTTGGTTCTTCACTGACCGCTCATTATTTTATCACATACCGTGTAATGAGAAACGAAACAAGCCTGGCTGCATTAGCAACAACGGTCAGTCACAAAGCAAGCGTTTTATGTTTGAGCTGAAATGAGGATGTGGAGAGAGGCGGGGGGGGGGGGGGGGGGGGGGGGGGCTGGTTTAGGCAGCGCACAGCTCGTTGTCAGGGGTAACGGTCAGACAGTCCTCCTGTGTCCTCAGTGCTTCTACTCTCTGCTCGTCTCTACTTCCCCCTGCATGTGGACTCACCGTGAGGACAGATGTTTAGAAAGATCTAGTTTGACCACCTCGGAGCACTACTACGCCTATTGTTTGTCCTGTGTGCTTTATTCTGTGGGATATTATTCAAGCCGAATGCCAAAATGTGCGTGCTGCATGTAGCCTAGTGTAGGCTACGTTATGGACTCAACCCTAACCGGCACGCAACGCAGATCATCACCTCAACTAGCTGTCTGCTAGTTTTATTTATTAAATGAAAATGATTTTTTCCTACAGTGATAATGGCGAATTGAATTACCGCTAGGCTACAGCCAGGGGTTTCGCTGAGCATGTTAACATGTTGAGCATCTTTCAAGCTGCTCTCAAAGCAGGCCTTATAGAGAGGTGCTGCGTCTCATGTGAGCCAACACTATGTTATTACCAGGCACTTACTTCTGTACCTCATGCCATGTGAATAGTAAAGGGATCATCGATCCCTGGTAGGTCTAGAGAGGTGAGCTGTAAGCTGAGCTAAAAGGCCTGATTGGGGACACCATCCCTGTCCCTGACCCCTTTCCCAGGGCCTAAAGCCTGAACGGCTGGAGCTAGAGAGCTGGAACTGGGCTCACACGGCTGCTGCTGACAGCTTGGGGCCAAGGGGCGTCACAGAGTCCCGCCTCAGGCCGGAGAAGGGCTGGTCTGGGCGAGGGCACTGCCTCACGCCCTGTCACCCATCATCTCCTCTAACGCCCTCATAGAGGAGAAGCCAGCCAGCACCAGCCACGCCCAAAGTGCGCACACACACACTACTCACCCTGGAGATGGAAAAAGACTCTTTAATGGGTGCTTAACATTAGATCTCTGTGCTAATACTGTGTACGATTATATATGGTTTATTTACAGTACATTAACCTGTATACAAACCTACGACTTTCTTCCCTTCCCCCTCTCACTACTCCTCTCTCTGTCTGTTTTGGCCTGGAGGCTGGAATGTGTGCTATGCCAATATCTGTTTGCCTCATGGGTTCACCCTTCTATCCATGACTTGCAGTACAGTCAGTGCCTACTAACCGGTTTTGCATTATGATTCATATCCTGGTTGTCCAAGCCCATATACAGCAGCTTGAAGAGACACTGACTAAACAGACAGCATAACTGCCTATGCAGGTACAGCCACCAAGTCACTATCCTGGAGCGTAGCCCTCTGTCTGTCCATATAATATACATGCTAGATCTATAGTTTAAAATCTTTCATGTTGCCTTGACATCCTCCACATTGCTGAAGCATGTCTTCAGAACCCCTCCCCTTTACCGTGACTAGTGACCTTATTTCCCCCCACCAGACCTAGGCTCCACGTATGGATCGTTTTTTTCCTGTTAGTGTTTTCATTCAGCCATTCTCTTTTTCCCTAATTCCTTTATGGTTTTTCCTCACTCACCGCTGCAGTCGGATGCTCTGGGTGCCAGCTGTCTGCCCCTATAGAAACATCTGTTCTGAAGCCATGCCCACATTGTTCCGTACCAACACAAACGGCCCCCTCGTCCACTGTCCCTCGTGTCTCGCTACACACACACACTTGTTCACAACAGTCAGGCTTCTGACGAATTCTCCCTCTCTTTCTTTTTCTTTCCTCTACTTTTTTCTTCCCCCACCTCTTTTTTCTTTTTAGTCTTTTCTCTCCCTCTTGTGTCTCTCTATCTCACGTGGCTGCAGCTGGGATGAGGGCGGTGTTTGGTGTTTAGTATGCTGCCGGTGGCTCTGTGTCTTTCCTGTCGCGTGGAAGAAAGAGGACGGGGCTCCCAGAGGCGCTTTTTGGGTAATGGGCGGTGGGGGGTGACAGGGGGACTGTCTGTTTCCCAGGGACCCTCTTCTGGAATGTCCATGATAGAGCCCACCTTGCTCCCATCTTACACAGCCTAGATCCTCCCCAGCCTTCCATCTTAGCTAGCCTTCGCTATGGCTTCCCATGCTTACTCTGGGAGATGGGAGAAGATTTGGGGGGCAGTGTTTGCTGCATTAGCCTGAAGGAGTACAGGGAGGGATGGGTGAATGCAGTTCCTTTTTTGGGGTGTCGTTGGGGTTTGGGTGGGATCTACAGGAGGTGAGGGGATGGTGGGGCATGGCTGAATGGGAAGGCCTGTTTTGTTCTATGAAAGGTCAAAGGGCAGTGGGGGGGACTAACGGAGCTCATGCATTAGAAACACACTCCCAGTAAAGTTGTATTGAGGCTGGGAGACAGAGGAAGCACCCCTCTGGTACACCTCTACAGTGTTACTACATCAATAACCAAGGGGCCTAATGTTGCGTGAAACATGAAAAGTAATCATGTGTAGTCTAGCGTTGTGTTGTAAACACACTCAGTGAGGTACAGTTAGTCACATGTGCCATTGGGCTGTCAACCTGCTGAATGACTTGACCCCTGGCCTCATGTCTGGGTCCAGGCTGATGCTTCTCCCCCATGTCCAGTCCCCAAGCTCCTGTCACCGTAGTAACCCCTGGATTTGAACAACACAGTCCCTGTCTGTCTCTGTCACCTCCTCCACCCACCTGTGGAGTGTGTCTGGCGTGACAGATCAACACTTGTAGCCACGACTGTACTTGCCCCAAACTGGCCCATTCACGTCACAGTAGCCCAGCCGCGACCACTTACAGATGATGCAAACTTCCGGCGCCGACAGAGATGGCCGCCTCGCTTCGCCTTCCTAGGAAACTATGCAGTATTTAGTTTTTTTACGTGTTAGTTCTTACATTGGTACCCCAGGAAATCTTAGGTTTTATTACATACAGTCAGGAGGAACTATTGGATATAAGAGCAACGTCAACTCACCTTCATTATGACCAGGAATATGACTTTCCCGAAGCGTATCCAGTGTTTTGCCTTCCACCCAGGACAATGGATCTGATCCCAGCCGGCGAACCTAAACAACGTAGCCGTAAAAGGGGAAAACGAAGCGGTCTTCTGGTCAGGCTCCGGAGACGGGCACATCGCGCACCACTCCCTAGCATACTACTCGCCAATGTCCAGTCTCTTGACAACAAGGTTGATGAAATCCGAGCAGGGGTTGCCTTCCAGCAATACATCAGAGACTGTAACGTTCTTTGCTTCACGGAAACATGGCTCACTCGAGAGACGCTATCGGAGTCGGTGCAGCCAGCTGGTTTCTTCACGCATCTCGCCGACAGAAACAAGCATCTTTCTGGTAAGAAGAGGGGCGGGGCGGTTTGCCTTATGATTAACGAGATGTGGTGTGATCATAACAACATACAGGAACTCAAGTCATTCTGTTCACCTGATTTAGAATCCCTCACAATCAAATGTCGACCGCATTATCTACCAAGGGAATTCTCTTCGATTATAATCACAGCCGTATATATTCCCCCCCCCAAGCAGACACATCGATGGCCCTGAATGAACTTTATTTGACTCTATTTAAACTGGAAACCACATATCCTGAGGCTGCATTCATTGTAGCTGGGGATTTTAACAAGGCTAATCTGAAAACAAGACTCCCAAAATTCTATCAGCATATCGATTGCGCAACCAGGGCTGGTAAAACCCTGGATCATTGTTATTCTAACTTCCGCGACGCATATAAGGCCCTCCCCCGCCCTCCTTTCGGAAAAGCTGACCACGACTCCATTTTGTTGCGTCCAGCCTACAGACAGAAACTAAAACAAGAAGCTCCCGCGCTCAGGTCTGTTCAACGCTGTTCCGACCAATCTGATTCCACGCTTCAAGACTGCTTCGATCACGTGGATTGGGATATGTTCCGCATTGCGTCCAACAATAACATTGACGAATACGCTGATTCGGTGAGCGAGTTCATTAGAAAGTGCATCGGCGACGTCGTACCCACAACAACTATTAAAACATTCCCAAACCAGAAACCGTGGATTGATGGCTGCATTCGCGCGAAACTGAAAGCGCGACCCACTGCTTTTAACCAGGGCAAGGTGACCGGAAACATGACCGAATACAAACAGTGTAGCTATTCCCTCGGCAAGGCAATCAAACAAGCTAAGCGTCAGTATACAGACAAAGTAGAGTTGCAATTCAACGGCTCAGACACAAGAGGTATGTGGCAGGGTCTACAGTCAATCACGGATTACAAAAAGAAAACCAGCACCGTCGCGGACCAGGATGTCTTGCTCCCAGACAGACTAGATAACTTCTTTGCTCGCTTTGAGGACAATACAGTGCCACTGACACGGCCCGCTACCAAAACCTGCGGACTCTCCTTCACTGCAGCCGACGTGAGTAAAACATTTAAACGTGTTAACCCTCGCAAGGCTGCAGGCCCAGACGGCATCCCCAGCCACGTCCTCAGAGCATGCGCAGACCAGCTGGCTGGTGTGTTTACGGACATATTCAATCAATCCTTATCCCAGTCTGCTGTTCCCACATGCTTCAAGAGGGCCACCATTGTTCCTGTTCCCAAGAAAGTGAAGGTAATTGAGCTAAACAACTACCGCCCCGTAGCACTCACTTCCGTCATCATGAAGTGCTTTGAGAGACTAGTCAAGGACCATATCACCTCCACCCTACCTGACACCCTAGACCCACTCCAATTTGCTTACCGCCCCAGGTCCACAGATGACGCAATCGCAACCACACTGCACACTGCCCTAACCCATCTGGACAAGAGGAATACCTATGTGAGAATGCTGTTCATCGACTACAGCTCAGCATTTAACACCATAGTACCCTCCAAACTCGTCATCAAGCTCGAGACCCTGGGTCTCGACCCCGCCCTGTGCAACTGGGTACTGGACTTCCTGACGGGCCGCCCCCAGGTATTGAGGGTAGGTAACAACATCTCCACCCCGCTGATCCTCAACACTGGGGCCCCACAAAGGTGCCCTCTGAGCCCTCTCCTGTACTTCCTGTTCACCCACGACTGCATGGCCATGCACGCCTCCAACTCAATCATCAAGTTTGCGGACGACACTACAGTGGTAGGCTTGATTACCAACAACGACGAGACGGCCTACAGGGAGGAGGGTGTGGTGTCAGGAAAATAACCTCACACTCAATGTCAACAAAACAAAGGAGATGATTGTGGACTTCAGGAAACAGCAGAGGGAGCACCCCCCTATCCACATCGACGGGACAGTAGTGGAGAGGGTAGTAAGTTTTAAGTTCCTCCGCGTACACATCACGGACAAACTGAATTGTTCCACCCACACAGACAGCGTTGTGAAGCTGCGCCTCTTCAACCTCAGGAGGCTGAAGAAATTCGGCTTGTCACCAAAAGCACTCACAAACTTCTACAGATGCACAATCGAGAGCATCCTGTCGGGCTGTATCACCGCCTGGTACGGCAACTGCTCCACCCACAACCATAAGGCTCTCCAGAGGGTAGTGAGGTCTGCACAACACCTCACTGGGGGCAAACTACCTGCCCTCCAGGACACCTACACCACCTGATGTCACAGGAAGGCCATAAAGATCATCAAGGACAACAACCACCCGAGCCGAAAGTACGTCTTGCCCAGCAACAGCCCCAAAACATCACTGCTCTAGAGGAGATCTGCATGGAGGAATGGGCCAAAATACCAGCAACAGTGTGTGAAAACCTTGTGAAGACTTACAGAAAACGTTTGACCTCTGTCATTGCTAACAAAGGGTATATAACAAAGTATTGAGAAACTTTTGTTCTTGGCCAAATACTTATTTTCCACCATAATTTGCAAATAAATTCATTAAAAATCCTACAGTGTGATTTTTCTGGATTTTTTTTTCTCATTTTGTCTGTCATTGTCTGTCATAATTGAAGTGTACCTATGATGAAAAATCATCTTTTTAAGTGGGAGAACTTGCACAATTGGTGGCTGACTAAATACTTTTTTGCCCCACTGTATCTTTATGTACATATTCTTTATCCCTTTACACTTGTGTGTATAAGGTAGTAGTTGTGGAATTGTTAGGTTAGATTACTCGTTGGATATTACTGCATTGTTGGAACTAGAAGCACAAGCATTTCCCTACACTCGCATTAACATCTGCTAACCATGTGTATGTGACAAATACATTTGATTTGATGATGATAATAACGAAAAGAGCAAATTTGTGATGCCGTTCCTCCTCACCCCATCCCCCGAATTCTCCCAAGACCCGTCTCCCAACATTACCCACTTATTCAGTCCTCAGAGAAAGAGTGGCTGACACTTCTATTACACTGGGTCGCTACGAAAGAGAGGAGGAGGGAGAGAGTGAGCATGAAAGGACACTCTTTGAACCTATTCTTCCCCCTGGAGAAAGAGGGAAGGAGGGTGTAAAAGGGTAGGGGATACTCATTGTCCTCTTTTATACAGAAAGTGAGTGAAATGGAGGAGTGAGAGAAGCAGAGGATGGGGCATGGAGGAGTAGCAGGGGGAGTTCTAGACAACAAGCAAAACTGTTGGAGCAGCTGGGTTACGCAAACAGACATTCACCCTTTGGGCTGTAGTATTCTCTGTTGGCAAGGTTGCCACTCAGAAGACAGAAGAAGTAAAGTCTTCCTCTTATCTATGTTTGATGGAACATGCGGCCATCTTCTGGGTTTTCCAATTTATCATCATCCCATTCAACCCAAGCCAACCCACTGAACTAAGCCAGACCCACCCCACCCAACCAACCCAAGCCAGACCCACCCCACCCAACCAACCCAAGCCAAACCCACCCACCCAACCAACCCAAGCCGGACCCAAGCCAGACCCAAGCCATACTCAGCCAACCATCCCAAGCCAACGTTGTGCTGTGACCTGAAGAGGACAGACCAAGACTCCTTGACTGTGAAGACAGCGTCTCTTGGAGTGGGGGGGTTTACTGACCGTGGGAGAAAATGGACAATAACAAATGGCTCTTCTTCTGCTTGACTGACCCTCTATCCTATTGTCTTCTTTTGGGGTCAAGATCCAGGACACCTGCTGAGTCGCAGAGAGCAGAGAGGCAGAGACAACAATCATCGTAATAATAGCCAGCCAGGGATTTAGTTATGAGAGATTTGTCAGGATTGATTTATGCAGAGTGGTTTTGAGCTTGTTTTTCAGTCGTCATAAGTATATGGTGCATATGTGTTAAATCTGTGTGTGTGTGTGTGTGTGTGTGAGACCCACTTCACTCTATACACCTACAGGCACGAGAGAGTTGCTGGCCACTGTCGTTACACCAACTTATGTGTCAAGTTCAGAGTCAGAGGAATGAGAGAAACACACACTCATGTTGCTCACACACCCCTGCACACACACTGTCCAGTTCACCCCACATAGTCAAGCACATTTGATCCTACTTAAACGCTCTCAATCGCACTAGGACAGAAGTAGTTGAATCAGGCTCTCACACCATTATTTTTCTTTCCCTGTGACACACTCTAGCATGCACATCCACACACACTCTCTTATCCTACTCTGACATCCTGTCCACCTAAATCTTATCCATGCAGTCCTTTTATAAGCTCGAGAAAGCACACAATCTCCCTCTCACGGCCTGACATGCAAAAACACGCTGCGTTACTATAGTGATGCTGCCCACATGACGGAAGATCTCGGCAACTGTTGGTAAGGCTCTGGCTGACTACAAAGCATGGAGCCTCACTCCCACATCATAAACACCAACGTCTGCTCTGCACAGACCAACAGGCTGCCCACTGACTCTAGTCAGCATTTTAAACACACTCGATGCCTGTGACTTAGTAAGGTTCATGGAACAGCCTCACTCGTGTGATTCATAGGGTAGAGTAGGCCTAGCCGAACTCCCTACATTTACTAAGCCTAACCATGTGACTTGGGACCATTGTAGGAGTTGAATGGCAGAGGCTGTAATAGAATGATCATTGGGCAGATTCACTTGTGGAGAATTCCCTCCTACACACACATTCAAATCAATGGCATTGTTTTTGTAATTTTTTTTTAGGGGCATTGTTACATAGCAGCAGAATACTCCCCCTCCCAGAGAAAGCTTCACTGATACTCTTTAGAAAAGTATCAATGTGCCTTGAACCTCAAGCCCCCCCCCCCCCCCCCCCCCCCCCCCCCCTGCACACGCAAACACACAGCATAGCCACGCCAAATCTTATATACACACATGACTTAGGCATACTCTAGAAGGAACAAAACTGTCACATTTAACCCATTTCCTCAGCGTGTTGACCCCTGTGTGTGACCCATGTCTGTCTGCTCCTCTCCCACCTCCAACAAACTAGATGAGCCAACTCCCCTGAGACAGACAGACAGACAGACAGACAGACAGACAGACAGTGTGACAACACTTCACTCTGCTGTAATACTGGGAAGCCCAAGCACAATGATGCTGTCCGTGCTGACAACCTCACAGGTTAGACTGTTAAAATGGTATGCGACTGACTTATCAAAATACCAAGGGTTGTTGTCAACAAAGAGGAGTATTCAAAACCAGTATAGGCATTTGAGATACGATTCTCACTGTGGGTTATGGGTTAGATGGCACTGTTATAGGGATGGTTCTGTATGGGAATCAAGTGATCTTTTAATTGTGTCAGAGTGGAAAAGGCTTTCAGAGCAGTGGTGTTGATGCATGGCCTTGTTACGTTAGATTAAAGGCTGGTTGGTTAAGGTTTGGCTCTTTCTGATGGAGCGTGAACAGTCAGCCAAGTCCTCTAGCTCTCAACACAGGCCACTTGGTGTTACAGCAAAGCTCAATAGAATTGTTTTTATTTATTTATGTTTTTATTTTATTTTTACCCTCAAACAATTAGGCTAAACAAAAGTCTGACTTTCTCTCCAGAATCAACTTTGAACTCAACTTACTCAAATCCCTCAAGGAAGCAGTCTAGAGTGTATTGTCTCTTGTCTACACACATTAAGACTCTTGTATGAAGGGACGGAAATTAAATGTGCTTCCTTCGTTTTCTTTTTCTGTGTGAAGTGTCGTGACCCCAGTGGGTTGGGAAATGCACCATGTTTATACGCGCTATGAGCCGGACAGTCATGTCTGGTAAGTCTCCATCTACCCAAACTGTCTGTATGCACCTCTTTATGTCTGTGGGTACGTATTGTGCCTGTCTATGTGTGGTGTGGTGGTCTGTCTGCACGTGTGTGTAAATATACATACTTGTGCATGCGGTCAACAATTATTACAAGTATTGTCTACCTCTGTATGTCGTCAGCACGATAATGTCTGTGTGTGTGGCTTTACCCAGTGTGGTGTGAGTGATCTGCTATTCTGGGAAGACATTCTATCTATGTTATCTCTGGCCTGTATAGTATGCATGCTTGTTTTGTCTTATTCCCCTGAATGTCTCCATGGTGGTCATGTCTCTGCGTGGCACTGTTTGCCACAGAACAGTGGGACATTTTCATTATGGCACATAGTTATGGACCAGGAACTACCCAGCAATGGATGACTTTGTACCAGTGTTGGGGAAGATCGTCTGAGAATATTGATTACCAAGCTACCAATTCCTTCACACTGGAGGAAGAAAAACTACACGAGTTCATTTGAAAAAGTTGTTCACTAGATCCAAACGACTTTGATAAATTATATCAAAATCTGAAATGTCATTGACTACAATTTGTTAAAACAGATCTCTCTGAAGTAAGATTACAGAATGTGCAAATTAAACACAAAAACTATCTTTCAAATTAGAATTAGGGGAAGGGCTGATGCCAAAATAGTAAGGAAATTGTCTACTTCAGCCATACCTTCTTTTCTATTTGCAAGAAGAGTAGTGTATAGTTCCAGTAGTTAGCTGCACCGCTACATGGCAAAAAAAAGTAATTAACTATGTACTAAAACACTACCAAGATTGGAATTTAGTTAACTACATTTTGAAGTTGGTGGTAGTTTCGGTTACTTGTTGAACTACATGTAGTTCACTACTCCCCAACACTGCTTGGCACTGGGTAGACACTGAGTAGACACTGGGTAGACTGCTTGGCACTGGGTAGACACTGGGTAGACACTGCTTTACACTGGGTAGACACTGCTTGGCACTGGGTAGACACTGGGTAGACTGCTTGGCACTGGGTAGACACTGCTTGGCACTGGGTAGACTCTGGGTAGACACTGGGTAGACTGCTTGGCACTGGGTAGACAATGCTTGGCACTGGGTAGACACTGCTTGGCACTGGGTAGACACTGCTTGGCACTGGGTAGACACTGCTTGGCACTGGGTAGACACTGCTTGGCACTGGGTAGACACTGCTTGGCACTGGGTAGACACTGGGTAGACACTGGGTAGACACTGCCTGGCACTGGGTAGACACTGGGTAGACACTGGGTAGACACTGCCTGGCACTGGGTAGACACTGCTTGGCACTGGGTAGACACTGCTTGGCACTGGGTAGACACTGAGTAGACACTGGGTAGACTGCTTGGCACTGGGTAGACACTGCTTGGCACTGGGTAGACACTGCTTGGCACTGGGTAGACGCTGGGTAGACTGCTTGGCACTGGGTAGACACTGCTTGGCACTGGGTAGACACTGCTTGGCACTGGGTAGACGCTGGGTAGATGCTGGGTAGACGCTGGGTAGAACTGGTGCTGAACCACTGCAGCCGCTCTTCCTAAACAAGAGATCAGAGTTCCTGTTTTCCCGGTCCCTAAAGAGAGGCTGGAATACCAGGCATGCATTACATGGACTGTTGCTGTTGGATCAGGGCACAAATATTCAAACTATGAGGTGAGATCTGATGACAGCCGCCTTACTGAGAGAACCAGGGCTTATCATTTAAAGATGTCTAAACTGAGAGGGGGTTTATATAGCATGCTGGATCCTCTAGACTCAACAGAACACGCTTTCTAGGTCAGTTCTTCTCTGTACCACAAAGACTCCCTCCTCTTGGCCTTGTCGAAGCATTAAGCGTGACACCTTTTTATAGCCCCCTTATGTGGTTTTGCTATGATGTGGAGGTTGTGTTGCCCTGTATAACTGCCAGTTGTCACTGGATAGATTAGGAAGGAAACCAAGCTTTTATATAAAGCGACCGACCGCCCTTCAGTCCGTCTCCTGCCCCTCTCATAGAACAGCTGAGAAGCCTGAGCTCTGGCAATGGCCCAGGGTTCAGATCGCTGTGTGTGTTCACACCATGAAATATTCAACAGTCAAGTATGTGTCTGTGCACACGCACACAGACGTAACCGCCAGGTATGCTAGGTCCACTTACCTGTCCCTCTGAGCAGAATGCACTGAGAAGGGACAGTGATGGCTGGGCGGAGGTAACCATGGGAGACCGATGGTGACAGACAGATGGATGGACAGAGGAGATACGTAGCACTGGAGATGGACTACACCAACATCTAAAAAGAACCCCCGCCCCCCTTGAAAGGGGTCCTCAATATGTTCAAGAAGAGGAGGATGCAGAAGGTAGAGAACAGGAGGTGGAGAGAAAGAGGGCTGCTGTGGAATCAATGAGGGGGGTGTGAGAGTGAATGACTGCAGGGGTTATCACCCTGCCTGAATGCAATTAGGATTGTCATGTCTTTGGTTTTGGTCTAAAGAAGACCTCTCTGTGTTGTTGATGTACAACAATACTTCCTAGAGCCTAGTCTCTTAGGATTAACGGCTGGTATTGTCCCGGAAGGTTGTGTGTGGATACTGCCCTGCTCTGACCGCCTGCCTGTGTCTCTGACTGCCTAGCTAACTGTTGTTTGGGAGCGGTGGCTTCCATGGCAGATCCAGTTCCAGGTGCCTGTTGTTCCATACCGGCTGCCCGTGAAACTCTAGCCTGGTGTAGAGTGAAGAGGGGTATGGAGTTACTGGAAGAGCAATGACATGACGTGGTCCGCTAATGACCTTTAGCATCCATTTAATGTACCAGTCGGGTGGTGAACTAAGGTTTTAGAATGTTGGAGATGGGATGAATGCATGTTGCAGACAGTCAGTGCAGACTGGATACAGGCCAGGGTTCTTGTCTATAAATACCTTATACCCTGCTTTGTAATGATGGACTCTCAGCTCGTTGAGTTTCTCTGCTGTTGCCACGTTGTCAGCCTCGACTCAGTCCCTCTAAGGGGCCGGGCTGTACTGAGGGCTGAACAGACACATCTTGGTGTGTGATACGCTCAATGCTGAAGTGATGCAGCGCTGATGTATTCTGATGAAGCTTTGCCCAGTTTAGCCCCAGTGCCTTCAGCCTCTAAGGGCCCCGCTGAGTGCGTACACACACACACACCAGGTGGAGGCAGGGCTGTCCAGGCTTACTGTTAACAGTCAATTTACCACAGCAGCCTATGCCAGGTGCTCACTCTCCCACTCACTCACCCAGGAACGGTGAGGGTGTCAGTTGTCCCTAACTGATTGACCAGGACCAGTTTGGGTTTGTGTGGGTAAGGTCAGTCCCGGGAGGAGTAGTACTGATCCCAGGCCAATACTCTGAGGAGTAATGTTTTTCCCTGGAGCTGCAGTACTCTATCCAGCTCTGCATCCTCTGCTTCTGCTGAGGAATAACCTGTGAACAGACACGCTGTCCCCAATCACAGTGATTCACAACTGGGAAGGTTTTAAAAGCCCAGGAGTTTTCACTGCTGTATCCTTTAAAGGTGTTGCAGGAGCCCATGACAGGCCGAGTAGTGGAGAATCTGATCTTGAACCTGGCTTGCACCCTTCCAAACTTTATCCAGTCTGTTATTGTCACAGTTGCTGTTGGCATGTGAGAGTGAGACATTGTAAGATAGGCCAACTCTCTGAGGAAGCGGTAGATTCTCTTACACTTGTTCAGGTAGAGGCCTTTAGCTTCTGAACATGGGGTTTTGATATTTGATCCCATTTTGAGTATTTGAAGGAGAATCGGGAGTCACTCATCCACATACTTTTAGCCTAATTCCCATCTCATCCTCCCCCCATCTGGGCAAAACCATTTCTCACTGTCTATGTTGTGAATGGAGATGGTTGTCACCAATTCATCTCGTGGGGGTGACAACCCTGCCCATTTTATTTATTTATCTTTATTTAACTAGGCAAGTCAGTTTAAAGAACAAATTCTTATTTACAATGACAGCCTACCAGGGAACAGTGGGTTAACTGCCTTGTCCAGGGGCAGAATGACAGACTTTTACCTTGTCAGCTCGGGGATTCGATCCAGCAACCTTTTGGTTACAACACTCTAACCACTTGGCTACCTGCTGTCTATTTGGGACATATTTCCCTGACAACAGACAAATGACTTCAGTTAACCTCTACCAAAGCCTTATGGGTGTAATATACACTGGTCCTGTGTGAAAAATGGCTTGTTTACAAACACAGTGAGCGATTGATGTTCGTTCCCTCTGGTGGTTGACAGCTCATCTGTGCTGCTACCTGTTTGTGTAGGAGTGGGTGTGTTGGTTTGCATTCATCAGCTGGATAATATGGAAAGGAGGTGGATATTGACATTGAGAGAGGGAGAGCAAGAGGTATGAATGGAAAGAGGGACAAATATTTGTCATTCGTTCATTTGTGATGACGATTACATGGCTGTATGCTGGTTTTAGAGATGAGTGAAGGTAGACCTAGGAGGGTAGAGGAGGGGTGTGTGTCTGGCTTGCCGTAGGGCCTGTGAAGGTGTGAACCGTGTGATGGTTAGCTGTGTTTCCACCTGCTGTTGAGTCAGTATGAGTCAGTGCACATTCAGCTCCGCTGTGTGACGGCTGCTGCATCGTCATGCAGATCCTGACAGGAAGGACTGGATACCCGCAGGGGGACAGGGATTTACTAACTAACAGCTTATACAATGTGAAGTAGAATCAGACACAGCTACCACTACTACAGTTTGCTCTGTCCTCTGCAGTGGTGTTAGTTGTGCTGTGTTTGTGTAAGTATCTTCTGCATGTTATGTACTGTAGTCAGGAGTGACATCATGGGGCTGAGGAAGTTGCTTTGACCAAGTCAAGTCACCGTCAAGAAGGAAGAGATTTTGTAGATGGTGTAGCCTATATACCATACTTTGACTATAGTAGATATCTAGATATCTCCTGGTTGATGTCTTAAGACTGGTGTCCTCCCTATCTCCCTTTGAGGTACAGTCTTGACCACCACCCCTGGAGACAGACTGACACCATGTAACGTGGCCTGTTGACTGTCGTGTTTTACTAACTGTGTCTTTTTCCTCTTTGCTCATCTCCCTCCCTAAGGCTTGGAGCACCGATAATCTGGACACTTCCGGGGAGCCCACTACCCGCTCCGTGGGCACCACTGCCAACTTGAAGGGGAAGATGAGCAAGAGGTGATACTGCCACTAAGACTGGCACACTGCCCTCTGGCTCTTAATCATTTCACTGAGGGTGGATTTGAACAGTTAAAGATCATTTTAAAGAGGGTGGAACAAGTACACTGCTGACCTGCACGAGGGAAATGTGGCTGCAGTGTAGTTACAGGACGCAGAAGTGGTGTGAAATGTGAACCATTAGGCACCGATGGAACTTTGGTGCCAGACAAAGGATGCCAAGCATAGACTGAGAGGAAGGGTGTATATTATATATACTGTAGTATTTCAGGTTCACTATACTTTTTAGCTGTTCTCTGTGATGAATGCCCTTGTATGGACATCCCTGTCAGGTCTTAAACCACTTCTGTGGAGACACGGGTCGGAGAGAAGTTTATACACAAACACATACAGGGAACCTCAGAACTTCCCTTACAGACCACGCAGTGCTGTGAAACAGGAAGTTCCCCAGTTTCATTTCCCCCTGGCTGTGGTGAGGTTATGTGGTAGTTGACAGTGGGAGGTTGATGTGGTGTGAAGCTTAGAGGAGTGAGTGGTGTCACTGATAAAGTCTGGCCCTGGTCACCGCAGGCTGGCATGAAACCTAACCTTAAACACACCACTAAACCTAATGCCTAACCTTAAATTTAAGACCAAAAGCACATTTTTGTTTTCATACATTTTTACAATATAGCCAAATTTGACTTTGCAGCTGGCCCATCTAGCAGAAATCGCTCACTTCTGCCTGCAGGGCAAGATTCATGATAAACATCGAGCTGCAAAAATCACCATGCCATGGAACTGCCGCAGTCAGTGTGTGTATTTGAGAGTAGGGACATGCAAAGCAGTCTGCTCAGGGTGGTTTCTGTTCATACGAGAACCACGGTCACTGTCAAGCTCCCATAGCTACAGCTTTGTTTGTCCTGGAGCTTCACTCCTAACCTAAGTGTAGGCCTACTAATTCACCCAAACATAGACACTGTATACAGGGCTTCTACTACTGCACTAACTGTTAGAACAGTGTTGGTCTGCTGCTGTTCAAGACAAATAGATTCTCTGTATTGTGACTCTCACACTCTGTGACTGTATAATGCTGTTATTTAATGTAATCTGACTGCTGTTTGTTTCTATCTCAGGCTGTCTGTTGTGAAAGGCCACTTCCCTAAGCTCGTTGACTGTGCCCACTTCCACTATGACAATGTGGAGTTTGGCTCCATCCAGGTAGGTTTCCACGCAATCAATCAAATGTATTTATGAAGCCCTTCTTACATCAGCTGATGTCACAAAGTGCTGTACAGAAACTCAGCCTAAAACCCCAAACAGCAAGCAATGCAGGTGTAGAAGCACAGTGGCTAGGAAAAACTCCCTAGAAAGGCCAGAAACTAGGAAGAAACCTAGAGAGGAACCAGGCTATGAGGAGTGGCCTGTCCTCTTCTGGCTGTGCCGGGTGGAGATTATAACAGAACATGGCCAAGATGTTCAAATGTTCATAGATGACCAGCAGGGTCAAATAATAATAATCACAGTGGTTATTGAGGGTGCAACAGGCCAGCACCTCAGGAGATTAATGTCAGTTGGCTTTACATAGCCGGTCATTCAGAGTATCTCTACTGCTCCTGCTGTCTCTAGAGAGTTGAAAACAGCAGGTCAGGGACCGGTAGCTAGACTGGACACAAGACTGTGCGTGCAGGCTAAAATGCCCATTTTAGAAATGTAACTACAAAGATGTCCTGCTTGGCTGACTGTAAATAAAGTGTGTTTTAGCCATGTCTATTACTAACGCCATAGGTCCTTATGGATGTTCCAGTGGCCTGCTTTAGAACCCCAACCTCATGTTGAAATGTTACTGTAGTGACGACAACCCCAACCTCATGTTGTAATTTTACTGTAGTGATGTTGACCCCAGCCTCATGCTGTAATGTTACTGTAGTAATTATCACATGTGAACAGGACTGACAGACTCTCCTAATGACCTCACAATACAGGTCACACTGTGGGTTACTGTGGGTTACTGTGGGTTACTGTGGGTTACTGTGGGTTACTGTGGGTTACTGTGTGTGTGTGTGTGTGTGTGTGTGTGTGTGTGTGTGTGTGTGTGTGTTACTGCATGTCTGTACTAGAGGTCGACCGATTATGATTTTTCACCGCCGATACCGATTATTGGAGGACCAAAAAAAGCCTATACCGATTAATCGGCCGATTTAAAAAAAATATATATATATAATATATATATTTGTAATAATGACAATTACAACGATACTGAATGAACACTTATTTTAACTTAATATAATACATCAATAAAATCAATTTAGCCTCAAAAAAAGAATGAAACATGTTCAATTTGGTTGAAATAATGCAAAAACAAAGTGTTGGAGAAGAAAGTAAAAGTGCAATATGTGCCATGTAAGAAAGCTAGCGTTTAAGTTCCTTGCTCAGAACATGAGAACATATGAAAGCTGGTGGTTCCTTTTAACATGAGTCTTCAATATTCCCAGGTAAGAAGTTTTAGGTTGAATTTATAGGAATTATAGGACTATTTCTCTCTATATGATTTGTATTTCATATACAAACATTGGATGTTCTTATAGGCACTTTCGTATTGCCAGTGTAACAGTATAGCTTCCGTCCCTCTCCTCGCTCCTACCTGGGCTCGACCCAGGAACACATCGACAACAGCCACCCTCGAAGCAGCGTTACCCATGCAGAGCAAGGGGAACAACTACTCCAAGTCTCAGAGCGAGTGACGTTTGACAAGCTATTAGCGCGCACCCCACTAACTAGCTAGCCATTTCACATCGGTTACACCAGCCTAATCTCAGGAGTTGATAGGCTTGAATTCATAAACAGCAGAGCTGCTGGCAAAACGCACGAAAGTGCTGTTTGAATGAATGCTTACGAGCCTGTTGGTGCCCACCATCGCTCAGTCAGACTGCGCTATCAAATCATAGACTTAATTACAACTTAATAACACACAGAAATACGAGCCTTAGGTCATTAATATGGTCGAATCCGGTAACTATCATCTCGAAAACAAAATGTTTATTCTTTCAGTGAAATACGGAACCGTTCCGTATTTTATCTAACGGGTGGCATCCATCAGTCTAAATATTCCTGTTACATTGCACAACCTTCAATGTTACGTCACAATTACGTAAAATTCTGGCAAATTAGTTCGCAATGAGCCAGGTGGCCCAAACTGTTGCATATACCCTGACTATGCGTGCAATGAACGCAAGAGAAGTGACACAATTTCACCTTTCTTTTAGCTAAATATGCAGGTTTAAAAATATATACTTATGTGTATTGATTTTAAGAAAGGCATTGATGTTTATGGTCAGGTACACGTTAGAGCAACGACAGTCCTTTTTCGCGAATGCGCACTACATCGATTATATGCAACGCAGGACACGCTAGATAAACTAGTAATATCATCAACCATGTGATTAACTAGTGATAACTAGTGATTATGATTGATTGATTGTTTTTTATAAGATAAGTTTAATGCTAGCTAGCAACTTACCTTGGCTTTTTACTGCATTCGCGCAACAGGCGGGCTCCTCGTGAGGCAGGTGGTTAGAGCATTGGACTAGTTAACCGTAAGTAAGGTTGCAAGATTGAATCCCTGAGCTGACAAGGTAAAAATCTGTCGTTCTGCCCCTGAACAAGGCAGTTAACCCACTGTTCCTAGGCCGTCATTGAAAATAAGAATGTGTTCTTAACTGACTTGCCTAGTTAAATAAAGGTGTAAAAAAAACATCGGCAAAATCAGCGTCCAAAATTACCGATTTCCGATTGTTATGAAATCGGCCCTAATTAATCGGCCATTCCGATTAATCGGTCGACCTCTATTCTGTACTGTGGGTGTGTGTGTGTTACTGCATGTCTGTACTGTGGGTGTGTGTGTGTGTGTTATTGTATGTGTGTGTGTGTGTGTTACTGCATGTCTGTACTGTGGGGGTGTGTGTGTGTGTTACTGCATGTCTGTACTATGGGTGTGTGTGTGTGTTACTGCATGTCTGTACTGTGGGTGTTTCTGTCAGAATGCGTCAGGACTGTGGGCTAGATGTGGAAGGGGGTGGGCACAGTGGAGAGATGAGAGCAGCATCATCTCCAGGGCTGAGGCTGGCTCTCTTTCTTTGTGCCTGACCTACACACTCTCTCTCTCTCACACACACACACGCTACTGGGCACACAACCACAACTGGACTCACAAATACGAACTCAGTCAGATTTTCTGTCCATGGGCATCGGAGTGGAAGAGCAGCAGTACTCTCCCTTTTCTCTGACATTCACACTGAGCACATTCTCATACCTCTCTAGATACTGTTCATTGTAACGTAATTAGTTAATTCATATTCACACTCTTATGTTCACAAACTTGTTTACTTATACAAGCACACACCGTGTACAATTCCCCCCTAAAAACAATCTAAACGCACACACTGTTAAACATACGCTACTTCAACAGAAATCATATAACATCATCCTATAACAAGGATTTTGTAACTTTAATGCCATTTTAAACACTGTCATGATGATGAACTCCATACACCTGATGTAGGGAGTGACATCATCACCTCCATGTCTCTCCCCACCCAGCACAGCTGTTAGTGCTCTCTTTCTCTGTGCTGGAGCGTGTGCGTGTGTGCGTGTGTGCGTGTGTGCGTGTGTGCGTGTGTGCGTGTGTGCGTGTGTGCGTGTGCGCGTGTGCGCGTGTGTGTGTGTTGAGCAGAGGGAGCACTGCTCATTAGTGTCTGAAGCCCCTGAAGAAAAGAGATCTCACTGTCCTTGCTCTCTGAGTCAGAAACAAACACACGTCAAACCCTCTATTCTTCCTCTTTCTTGCATTTGCTTTCTTTTTTAAGTCTCTCTGGCTACTTTCTCTTTACCTCTCGTTCTCTTCCTATCTCCCTCCTCCTCTGAGTCTCTCTCCTCTTTATCCCTCTCCCCCTCTTTCTACCTCTCCACTGAGTCTCTCTCCTCTTTATCCCTCTCCCCCTCTTTCTACCTCTCCACTGAGTCTCTCTCCTCTTTATCCCTCTCCCCCTCTCTCTACCTCTCTCCACTGAGTCTCTCTCCTCTTTATCCCTCTCCCCCTCTCTCTACCTCTCTCCACTGAGTCTCTCTCCTCTTTATCCCTCTCTCTCTGTGTATCTCTCTCTGAGGCGTTAGTCGTAGTGGATGTGATGTGAAAGTCCAAGGTCCACAACACTGCCTGTCTCATTTCAGATTAAAGTATTTTCTATTTTAATCTGCCTGGAGCCTCAACACCGCCCTCACTTCTTCCTCCTCTTCCCCAAAAAGACAAAAGACAAAAAAACTCATGACTGTTTTCCTTTTGTGCTTGTTTGTAGAAGCCCATTTGTTTGTAAATCCGGGCCACCAGAACCCCATGGGTGTCCTACGGCTCCACCCGAGGCTTTCTATTAGCGACACATGGCTCTGATGTCACTAGTTTAGCAGGCGTGTCTTTTCACAGCTTTCACATAGATGTTGTCGGCCATTTTGAAAGATCTCCTCTGATTTAGTTGGCTGCTTTATTAGAAGATGCAGAATCTGGGTGACTAGGAGGGAGGTTCTTTAAAAGGTACCAGGCAAGGATTGCGATTTCCCTGGATATAATGTATCCTGATCGTGTGTGTAGGTATAGGAGGGCGCTTTGCAGTATCCTTGTATATGTGTTTGCTTATTCGGTGTACAGTAGGCTATATGTTTTGTAAAGTTGCTCCACCTGTTCCTCTGACCCATGCTTGTGTGTGTGTGTGTGTGTGTGTGTGTGTGTGTGTTTCTGTTCCTCAGTTGCAGTTTGCGAACGAGCAGAGCGATGCCAGCTGGATCTCGGGCTCTGCCAAAGACCTGGTTTTCCTGGTGCAGGTGTCCTGCCAGGTGAGTGGGCACGACCACATACCTTCGCCAAACACGAGTGCACACGCACTCGCACATCTCCTTGCCAGGGCTATATCTAACCCAGACACATTCACACCAACACGTACACTTTGACAGATTGGGAATATATTTCCCCCTCTCTCTTCCTCTCTCCTCCTGTCTGACTTATTCCCCCCCTTCCTTGCTCTCCTCCTCACATTAATATTTCTGTCCCCTCTTCTTTCCCTCTCGCTGTCTCGCGTGCTCTCTCTCTTTCTCTCTCTGTCTCTCCGTCTGTGTGTGTGATGTAGGCTAAGACGTGGATGGTTCGGCGCTCCTATGAGGAGTTCCGTACTCTGGACGCTCACCTCCACCAGTGTATCTACGACCGGCGTTACTCCCAGCTGCTGCCCCTGCCACCCCTCAGCGAGATCGGGGACAGGGTAGAGGTGAGTGGGAACTGTGGGAGAGCTTATTTGTTGAGGGGGTGATGTAGCATTCTGGCTGAATTAGCTGTAGAATGTTTTTCTGTACTGTATGGAGGTCGATGGTACCGCTGTAGGTTAGCATGAAGACCTCTGAGAATGACATGAAATTACCTTCATCGAGGTTATGTAGTCATCGTTGTCTGTGACCTGTCTGTCTCTGTACACCTTTGTTCTCTGATTCTAGCAGGTGTTGATATTTGGGTCACCTGTCTTCATCTATGGTATCTGGGAGTAGATGTATGTAAATGGCTGTCGGCTCCTACAGTAGCTGTGTGTGAAGTCCTGCTTCAGTTGTTTTTGTTGTTTGTCAGATCTTCACCCCGCTGCTGTCGGAGTACCTGAGCCGCCTCTCCATGATCGTGGACAACAAGCTCAACTGTGGGCCTGTGCTCACCTGGATGGAGGTGAGACTATTAAAGTGTCTTTAGAAAACATAAGAGAGTGGACTGTGTGGTCCAGTGGTTACAGCCGCTGACCCCGGCTCACATATATGCCAGAGTCAGCATGGGTTCGAATCTGGCCCACTGCCTTTTGATTCACCCTCCCCCATCTTTCACACGGTAGTACTATCTCTTCAATAAAGCTAAAAAATAAAACATAGTGGGACTGTTTTTTTGGCGGGGGGCTGCCCCTCCCCACAAAGACGTTGAAAGAAAGAGTGAAGGTGAGAATAAGCTGTAAAAACATGGAAACATAAGAAATTGGCCAGAGAAAGAAGACACTTGTTGGGGAAGACCAAAGAAGAGTGGGAGAGAGAAAGACAGACCTAGAGAGACAGGCTTTGTCTTACCACCTGTGCATTAGCCCTACTACTATAATTAAGGGATATTGAGAAAGTGGTGTAATTATTTGCCCGTCTATTCCTTAAACAACAGAGGTTTGTGTTTGCTGTTCCTCCCAGATTGACAACCGTGGGAATCGGTTCCTTCTGAAAGAGGAAGCTTCGCTCAACGTTCCCGCCATCGCCGCTGCTCATGTCATCAAGCGCTACACGGCGCAGGCCAGCGACGAGATCTCCATTGAGGTATGGAGCTGCTGCAGGGATACACAGAACCAAATGAGATTTACATTAGTGGCACTCATAGTTTTCAGATTTCTGTGTCACCTCTGTCTGGGCCTTGGTCTCTCTGTTTGGCTGTCACCTTCCTTTTCCTTCTTTTTTTCCTTTTCCATCTTCCTGTTCTGTCTATTCCTGTCCTCTTCTCCTCCTCCTGCTCTACATACTGCTCCTCTTTCTGTTTCTGGGCCACAGCACCCGGAATGGGGTGACCCAAACACCGAGGCACATTTTAGCGCTTCTGTCTCTCTCTCTCTTTCCGTCTCACTCTCATTTTGTCTCTCTCTCGTGCTCTCTCTCTCTTTCCGTCTCACTCTCCTTTTGTCTCTCTCTCGTGCTCTCTCTCTCTTTCCGTCTCACTCTCATTTTGTCTCTTTCCGTCTCACTCTCATTTTGTCTCTCTCTCGTGCTCTCTATCTCTTTCCGTCTCACTCTCATTTTGTCTCTCTCTCGCGCTCTCTCTCTCTGTTTCTCTCTCTGTTTCTTATCTCCTCTCTGTCCTGTCCTCCTTACAGTGAGGAATGGCAACTGTATCTCATCTGTTCTCCTTATCTGTTATCTGAAATAAGTGTGAGGAGTTCAGCCAAATCGGGCAGGATACATTATGCCCTGATCCAGCTTGTTGTGTCTGGATAATGTTTAGTTTTGGGGCTGGTGTTTTGACTGCCGAGGCTGTATTATGTGTGTTGATGTACTTTTTTTGGGGGGGGGGGGGGGGGGGGGCTGATGTTAAATTAAGTCATCTGGCTCGTTTGCCTGTAGACTTTGTCTGAAGTCGGAGGTTGTTTAATGTCTTTGTCTAATGTGTGTGTGTGTCTCTCTCCAGGTGGGAGATATCCTGTCTGTAATTGATATGCCACCCAAAGAGGACTCCAACTGGTGGAGGGGGAAGCATGGCTTCCAGGTACACAACACAATCACTGGAGAATTCCACTGGCTGTCTCCCTCACGCGCACCCCTGTCTCCCTCACGCGCACCCCTGTCTCCCTCACGCGCACCCCTGTCTCCCTCACGCGCACCCCTGTCTCCCTCACGCGCACCCCTGTCTCCCTCACGCGCACCCCTGTCTCCCTCACGCGCACGCCTGTCTCCCTCACGCGCACGCCTGTCTCCCTCACGCGCACGCCTGTCTCCCTCACGCGCACGCCTGTCTCCCTCACGCGCACGCCTGTCTCCCTCACGCGCACGCCTGTCTCCCTCACGCGCACGCCTGTCTCCCTCACGCGCACGCCTGTCTCCCTCACGCGCACCCCTGTCTCCCTCACGCGCACCCCTCACGCGCACCCCTGTCTCCCTCACGCGCACGCCTGTCTCCCTCACGCGCACGCCTGTCTCCCTCACGCGCACGCCTGTCTCCCTCACGCGCACGCCTGTCTCCCTCACGCGCACGCCTGTCTCCCTCACGCGCACGCCTGTCTCCCTCACGCGCACGCCTGTCTCCCTCACGCGCACGCCTGTCTCCCTCACGCGCACCCCTGTCTCCCTCACGCGCACCCCTGTCTCCCTCACGCGCACCCCTGTCTCCCTCACGCGCACCCCTCACGCGCACCCCTGTCTCCCTCACGCGCACGCCTGTCTCCCTCACGCGCACGCCTGTCTCCCTCACGCGCACGCCTGTCTCCCTCACGCGCACGCCTGTCTCCCTCACGCGCACGCCTGTCTCCCTCACGCGCACGCCTGTCTCCCTCACGCGCACGCCTGTCTCCCTCACGCGCACGCCTGTCTCCCTCACGCGCACGCCTGTCTCCCTCACGCGCACGCCTGTCTCCCTCACGCGCACGCCTGTCTCCCTCACGCGCACGCCTGTCTCCCTCACGCGCACGCCTGTCTCCCTCACGCGCACGCCTGTCTCCCTCACGCGCACGCCTGTCTCCCTCACGCGCACGCCTGTCTCCCTCACGCGCACGCCTGTCTCCCTCACGCGCACGCCTGTCTCCCTCACCCTCTCGAAAGAGTCCCGCTGCAGAACAACAGTTCTCCAGATGATGGCTACATTCACTATCTCACGTCTTCATGTTTCTGTACTTCCTTTTCCCTTCTCGTTTTGTTTCCTCTCTTTCTTTCACTGTTCTCTATTTTCACTGAGCTTTTACTTTTCTTTTAACTCATTTGCTCTTGTTTTTTAACCTATGTCATGTGTAAGCTATTGTGTGTGTGTGTGTGTGTGTGTGTGTGTGTCCAAGTTTTTGTGTGTCCGTGCTTGTTATCCTCAGTTACTTTGATGGTCTTTCCTCACTTTAGGTGGGCTTCTTCCCCAGTGAGTGTGTGGAGCTCATCAACGAGAAGCCTCAGTCCGCCGCTAAAATAGGTGGCTCACACACACACACACAAACACACACGTTATGACACCACCATACTAAATCCCACTTACGGTATATTATCACATACAGTGCCTTCGGAAAGTACTCAGACCCCTTGACTTTTTCCACATTTTGTTACGTTTTTCAAAAATGGATTAAATACATGTTTTTCCTCATCAATCTACAGACAATACCCCATAATGACAAAGCAAAAACAGGTTAAAAAATAAATATATATATTTTTTTAAATACAGAAATACCTTATTTACATAAGTATTCAGACCCTTTGTTATGAGACTTGAAATTGAGCTCAGGTGCATCCTGTTTCCATTAATCATCCTTGCGATGTTTCTACAGCTTGATTTGGAAAGGCACACACCTGTCTATATAAAGGTCCCACAGTTGACAGTAGAGGTCGACCGATTATGATTTTTCAACGCTGATACCGATTTATTGGAGGACCAACAAAAAGCCGATACCGATTAATCGGCCGATTTAATTTTATTATAATTTTTTTATATATATTTTTAATTTGTGATTATGACAATTACAACAATACTGAATGAACACTTATTTTAACTTAATATAATACATCAATAAAAATAAATTTGGCCTCAAATAAATAATGAAACATGTTCAATTTGGTTTAAATAATGCAAAAACAAAGTGTTGGAGAAGAAAGTAAAAGCTAACGTTTAAGTTCCTTGCTCAGAACATGAGAACATATGAAAGCTGGTGGTTCCTTTTAACATGAGTCTTCAATATTCCAAGGTATGAGGTTTTAGGTTGTAGTTAATAATGTATTTTATTATTATTATTTTTTTAATATATATTTTTTATTTGTAATTATGACAATTACAACAATACTGAATGAACACTTATTTTAACTTGATATAATACATCAATAAAAATCAATTTGGCCTCAAATAAATAATGAAACATGTTCAATTTGGTTTAAATAATGCAAAAACAAAGTGTTGGAGAAGAAAGTAAAAGCTAACGTTTAAGTTCCTTGCTCAGAACATGAGAACATATGAAAGCTGGTGGTTCCTTTTAACATGAGTCTTCAATATGCCAAGGTATGAGGTTTTAGGTTGTAGTTAATATTGTATTTATACGACTATTTCTCTCTATACCAATTTTATTCCATATACCTTTGACTATTGGATGTTCTTATAGGCACTTTAGTATTGCAGTGTAACAGTATAGCTTCCGTCCCTCTCCTCGCTCCTACCTGGGCTCGAACCAGCAACACAACGACAACAGCCACCCTCGAAGCAGCGTTACCCATGCAGAGCAAGGGGAACAGCTACTCCAGGTCTCAGAGCGAGTGACGTTTGAAACGCTATTAGCGCACACCCCGCTAACTAGCTAACCATTTCACATCGGTTACACCAGCCTAATCTCGGGAGTTGATAGGCTTGAAGTCATAAACAGCTCAATGCTTGAAGCACAGTGAAGAGCTGCTGGCAAAATGCATGAAAGTGCTGTTTGAATTCATGCTTACGAGCCTGCTGCTGCCTACCACCGCTCAGTCAGACTGCTCTATCAAATATCAAATCATAGACTTAATTATAACATAATAACACACAGAAATACGAGCCTTTGGTCATTAATATGGTCGAATCCGGAAACTATCATTTCGAAAACAAAACTTTTATTATTATCACATATACCCTGACTCTGCGTGCAAGGAACACAAGAGAAGTGACACAATTTCACCTTAATTAATATTAGTTAATATTGCCTGCTAACCTGGATTTCTTTTAGCTAAATATGCAGGTTTAAAAATATATACTTCTGTGTATTGATTTTAAGAAAGGCATTGATGTTTATGGTTAGGTACACGTTGGAGCAACGACAGTCCTTTTTCGCGAATGCGCACCGCATCGATTATATGCAACGCAGGACACGCTAGATAAACTAGTAATATCATCAACCATGTGATTAACTAGTGATAACTAGTGATTATGATTGATTGATTGTTTTTTATAAGATAAGTTTAATGCTAGCTAGCAACTTCCCTTGGCTTCTTACTGCATTCGCGTAACAGGCGGGCTCCTCGTGGAGTGCAATGAGAGGCAGGTGGTTAGAGCGTTGGACTAGTTAACTGTAAGGTTGCAAGATTGAATCCCCGAGCTGACAAGGTAAAAATCTGTCTTTCTGCCCCTGAACAAGGCAGTTAACCCACCGTTCCTAGGCCGTCATTGAAAATAAGAATGTGTTCTTAACTGACTTAACTAGTTAAATAAAGGTGTAAAAAAAAATGTGTCCAAAAAATACAGATTTCCGATTGTTATGAAAACTTGAAATCGGCCCTAATTAATCGGCCATTCCGATTAATCGGTCGACCTCTAGTTGACAGTGCATGTTAGAGCAAAAACCAAGCCATGAGGTCGAAGGAATTGTCCATAGAGATCTGAGGCAGGATTGTGTCGAGGCACAGATCTGGGGAAGGGTACCAAAAGAACACAGTGGCCTTCATCATTCTTAAATGGAAGAAGTTTGGCACCACCAAGACTCTTCCTAGAGCTGGCCAACCTGAGCAATTGGTGGAGAAGGGCCTTCGTCAGGGAGGTGACCAAGAACCCGATGGTCACTTTGACAGGGCTCTATATTTCCTCTGTGGAGATGGTTGTCCTTCTGGAAGGTTCTCCCATCTCTGCAGCACTCCACCCATCAGGCTTTTATGGTAAAGTGGCCAGATGGAAGCCACTCCTCAGTAAAAGGCGCATGACAGCCTGCTTGGAGTTTGCCAAAAGGCACCTAAAGACTCAGACCATGAGAAACAAGATTTCCTGGTCTGATAAAACCAAGACTGAACTCTTTGGCCTAAATGCCAAGCATCACTTCTGGAGGAAACCTGGCAACATCCCTACGGGGAAGCATGGTGGTGGCAGCATCTTGCTGTGGGGATGTTTTTCAGTGGCGAGGACTGGGAGACTAGTCAGGATTGAGGGAAAGATGAACGGAGCAAAGTACAGAGAGATCCTTGATGAAAACCTACCCCAGAACGCTCAGGACTTCAGACTGGGGCAAAGGTTCAACTTCCAACAGGACAACGACCCTAAGCACACAACCAAGACAACGCAGGAGTGGCTTCGGGACAAGTCAGTGAATGTCCTTGAGTGGCCCAGCCAGAGCCCGATCTTGAACCCGATCGAACATCTCTGGAGAGACCTGAAAATAGCTGTGTAGCAATGCTCCCCATCCAACCTGACAGAGCTTGAGAGGATCTGCAGAGAAAAATGGGAGAAACTCCCCAAATACAGGTGTGCCAAGCTTGTAGCGTCATACCCAAGAATACTCGGCTGTAATCACTGCCAAAGGTGCTTCAACAAAGCACTGAGTAAACGGTCTGAATACTTATGTAAATGTCATATTTCAGTTTTTTAAAATATTTAATACATTTGTAAACATTTAGAAAAAGCTGTTTTTGCTTTGTTATTATGGGGTACTGTGTGTAGTTTGAGGGATATTTTTTTAATCCATTTTAGAATCAGGCTGTAACGTAACAATGTGGAAAAAGTCAAGGGGTCTGAATACTTAGCGAATGCACTGTACACCTGCACTGTGTCACCAGATCAATGTCAGATGTATTGAGTGACGTTTGTGTTTCCAGATGGAGATCCAGCCAACTCCAGCGCACCAGGACCTCCCTCTCCTACATCCGGTAAACAGACGCAATCAACCAATCACTGCTGTATGAGTATTTAGTCTCCACAGAGCGTGTCGAAGGTTTTGCAGGGGCTGGCTTGAAATGAGGTTGACAACATGTAGTATTAACTGTCATGGTTACTTTTTTCCATTATGGCATGCAGCACATATCGCTTATTATATTTAATTGAATAGTATATAACAGCCACTTTTCCTCCCTCTCCCTTGTATCTTCGTCTTGTAAACATCTAGACAATTTTTTATTTAAGGATACATGATCTTGTGGTGTTAACCAGATACACACAGCGGATCACGTGACATTACATAGTTTCACAATTACTCAGCACATAGGTTGTTTTGCTTGCTTAATGTGGTCACCACAACATCTTTGCAATCTTCATATTTGTATCTCTGACCACAGTATATCTCTGTTCTGTACTTCGCACTCCCAAAACAATGTATTTAGCTGGTGTTCCAACCGCCTTCCTGTTGTATCTATTGCCTTTTTCTCTTTCTCTCTCTCTCTCAGTTCCTCAGCCTTGGTACCTAAGACTTGCTGGTAACAACAACTGAAATGGAATTTCTCTCATTAATCTATTTGTCATCTAATCAGAGTCCTTCCACCGTCCTTATCTTTCCTAACGCCTCATCTCTCCCCTTAATGCAGGGCCTGTATAACACATTTCCCCTTTAGCCAACCAGGAAACATACAATAGCCATTTATACAACTAGCCAAGCCTAGGGCTGTTCGCATGCAGGAGTGGTGAGGATGTTTTTAGAGTAGAATTAGTGTACATGTATTTTAGAGTCCCCCATAAATCATAGGAACACAATGGAGCTTGTTGTATAAATGAGAAGCAAGTCGTTGTTATAGAGGAAGACGATACAGGTTTATTATGACCAATGACAATCATTATTTCCTTGCTCTTAATCCTAATCTTCACGATGCGTCCAAGTAATCTGCTGCTGCTTATTGTTCTAATGATGTTGGTGGTCGTGGCTCATTGGTCCAGAACACGACCCAGCCTCCTACTAGTGTCCATGCTCCAGCTCCCACTAAACTCTCCTATTTTCTCATGTCTTTTCATCCGTTTATATTTGATGACGATGATGACATTTATGTTAAACATTCACATATGGATACACACACACACACACACACACATTTGCAGACATGTGTACACACACACAAAGACACGCCCCTCACAGAGATGGACCCCTCACCCACCACAATAGTGTCTCTTTCCCACTGTAGTGTCAATACTCAGCAGCTCTCTGTCGCCCCCCTCTGACAGTTTCTAAGAAGCACGGCAAGCTGATGGGATTCCTGCGCACCTTTATGAAGTCCAGGCCCACCAAGCAGAAGCTCAAACAGAGAGGCATTCTTAAGGAGAGGGTGTTCGGCTGTGACCTGGGAGAGCACCTCCTCAACTCAGGACTGGACGGTACATAAAACCACACTTATCCTCACGTAACCTTTTGGGGATGTAAAGTAGTTGTCAGTATCTTTGGGCTTGTTATTTTTATAGTAACGTAAGAGTGAGTTGCTGGCTGCAGAGAGTGAGCGGTTTTGGTTTGTCAAGTGAACTCAGAACAATATTAAAATCAATCATGCCATTTTAGGATCACATTAGTGCTACGGAGTTGATGAAATGGGCCCATTGCCCTAGTTAGAGTTCTACAGTTCTAATTCTAGAGTCTCAGGGAGTCATCTCTGTGTGTCCTTGAGAGCCTGGTCTGGTTTGGTGTACTACTGTAACGTGTGACAAGGATCTTTGTGTGCTTCTCCAGTTCCACAGGTTCTGAAGAGCTGCTCAGAGTTCATAGAGAAGCATGGTGTGGTGGACGGCATCTACAGGCACTCTGGAGTCTCCTCCAACATTCAGAAACTCCGGTACCACTCCTCATGCTAACCCTGCATGTCAGGCCCTGAACCTGTAAAGAATTAGGACTACATAGATCATTGACTGCATGCATAAAATACATATATGCAATACTTTTTTGGCATTCAACCCTATTTGACACTCTCTCCCCACCAGACATGAGTTTGACAGTGAGAACGTTCCAGACCTGACCAAGGATATGTACATGCAGGACATCCACTGTGTGGGGTCCCTGTGTAAGCTCTACTTCAGAGAGCTGCCCAACCCCCTGCTCACCTACCAGCTCTACGACAAGTTTGCTGTGAGTACATGGTCATAACCCAACACAACTCCCTCCAACTGAAAGCGCTGTCCATTGTCAAAGGCTAAACTTGCCATCTGTTTTTTCCCTGGTCTTCCTCCGTAGGACTGTATGGGAGAGATGACGGACGACGAGCGCATGGTGAAAGTACATGATGTCATCCAGCAGCTCCCACCACCACACTACAGGTATACACAACACAGCCATGGAGACAGAGACTACAGGTATACACAGCCATGGAGACAGAGACTACAGGTATACACAACACAGCCATGGAGACAGAGACTACAGGTATACACAACACAGCCATGGAGACAGAGACTACAGGTATACACAACACAGCCATGGAGACAGAGACTACAGGTATACACAACACAGCCATGGAGACAGAGACTACAGGTATACACAGCCGTGGAGACAGAGACTACAGGTATACACAGCCGTGGAGACAGAGACTACAGGTATACACAACACAGCCATGGAGACAGAGACTACAGGTATACACAGCCATGGAGACAGAGACTACAGGTATACACAACACAGCCATGGAGACAGAGACTACAGGTATACACAACACAGCCATGGAGACAGAGACTACAGGTATACACAGCCATGGAGACAGAGACTACAGGTATACACAGCCATGGAGACAGAGACTACAGGTATACACAGCCATGGAGACAGAGACTACAGGTATACACAGCCATGGAGACAGAGACTACAGGTATACACAGCCATGGAGACATAGACTACAGGTATACACAGCCATGGAGACATAGACTACAGGTATACACAGCCATGGAGACAGAGACTACAGGTATACACAGCCATGGAGACAGAGACTACAGGTATACACAGCCATGGAGACAGAGACTACAGGTATACACAGCCATGGAGACAGAGACTACAGGTATACACAGCCATGGAGACAGAGACTACAGGTATACACAGCCATGGAGACAGAGACTACAGGTATACACAACACAGCCATGGAGACAGAGACTACAGGTATACACAGCCGTGGTGACAGAGACTACAGGTATACACAGCCATGGAGACAGACTACAGGTATACACAGCCATGGAGACAGAGACTACAGGTATACACAGCCATGGAGACAGAGACTACAGGTATACACAGCCATGGAGACATAGACTACAGGTATACACAACACAGCCATGGAGACAGAGACTACAGGTATACACAACACAGCCATGGTGACAGAGACTACAGGTATACACAACACAGCCATGGTGACAGAGACTACAGGTATACACAGCCATGGAGACAGAGACTACAGGTATACACAGCCATGGAGACAGAGACTACAGGTATACACAGCCATGGAGACAGAGACTACAGGTATACACAGCCATGGAGACAGAGACTACAGGTATACACAGCCATGGAGACAGAGACTACAGGTATACACAGCCATGGAGACAGAGACTACAGGTATACACAGCCGTGGTGACAGAGACTACAGGTATACACAACACAGCCATGGAGACAGAGACTACAGGTATACACAACACAGCCATGGAGACAGAGACTACAGGTATACACAACACAGCCATGGAGACAGAGACTACAGGTATACACAGCCATGGAGACTACAGGTATACACAGCCATGGAGACTACAGGTATACACAGCCATGGAGACTACAGGTATACACAGCCATGGAGACAGAGACTACAGGTATACACAGCCATGGAGACAGAGACTACAGGTATACACAGCCATGGAGAGAGAGACTACAGGTATACACAACACAGCCATGGTGACAGAGACTACAGGTATACACAGCCATGGAGACAGAGACTACAGGTATACACAGCCTTGGAGACAGAGACTACAGGTATACACAGCCATGGAGACAGAGACTACAGGTATACACAGCCATGGAGACAGAGACTACAGGTATACACATTCATGGAGACAGAGACTACAGGTATACACAACACAGCCATGGAGACAGAGACTACAGGTATACACAACACAGCCATGGAGACAGAGACTACAGGTATACACAACACAGCCATGGTGACAGAGACTACAGGTATACACAACACAGCCATGGAGACAGAGACTACAGGTATACACAACACAGCCATGGAGACAGAGACTACAGGTATACACAGCCGTGGTGACAGAGACTACAGGTATACACAACACAGCCATGTAGACAGAGACTACATGTATACACAGCCATGGAGACAGAGACTACAGGTATACACAGCCATGGAGACAGAGACTACAGGTATACACAGCCATGGAGACAGAGACTACAGGTATACACAGCCATGGAGACAGAGACTACAGGTATACACAGCCATGGAGACAGAGACTACAGGTATACACAGCCATGGAGACAGAGACTACAGGTATACACAGCCATGGAGACAGAGACTACAGGTATACACAGCCATGGAGACAGAGACTACAGGTATACACAACACAGCCATGGAGACAGAGACTACAGGTATACACAGCCATGGAGACAGAGACTACAGGTATACACAGCCATGGAGACAGAGACTACAGGTATACACAGCCATGGAGACAGAGACTACAGGTATACACAACACAGACATGGAGACAGAGACTACAGGTATACACAGACATGGAGACAGAGACTACAGGTATACACAGCCGTGGTGACAGAGACTACAGGTATACACAACACAGCCATGGAGACAGAGACTACAGGTATACACAACACAGCCATGGAGACAGAGACTACAGGTATACACAACACAGCCATGGAGACAGAGACTACAGGTATACACAGCCATGGAGACTACAGGTATACACAGCCATGGAGACAGAGACTACAGGTATACACAGCCATGGAGACAGAGACTACAGGTATACACAGCCATGGAGACAGAGACTACAGGTATACACAGCCATGGAGACAGAGACTACAGGTATACACAGCCATGGAGACAGAGACTACAGGTATACACAGCCATGGAGACAGAGACTACAGGTATACACAACACAGACATGGAGACAGAGACTACAGGTATACACAGACATGGAGACAGAGACTACAGGTATACACAGCCGTGGTGACAGAGACTACAGGTATACACAACACAGCCATGGAGACAGAGACTACAGGTATACACAACACAGCCATGGTGACAGAGACTACAGGTATACACAGCCATGGAGACAGAGACTACAGGTATACACAGCCATGGAGACAGAGACTACAGGTATACACAGCCATGGAGACAGAGACTACAGGTATACACAGCCGTGGTGACAGAGACTACAGGTATACACAACACAGCCATGGAGACAGAGACTACAGGTATACACAACACAGCCATGGAGACAGAGACTACAGGTATACACAACTCAGCCATGGAGACAGAGACTACAGGTATACACAGCCATGGAGACAGAGACTACAGGTATACACAGCCATGGAGACAGAGACTACAGGTATACACAGCCATGGAGACAGAGACTACAGGTATACACAGCCATGGAGACAGAGACTACAGGTATACACAACACAGCCATGGAGACAGAGACTACAGGTATACACAGCCATGGAGACAGAGACTACAGGTATACACAGCCATGGAGACAGAGACTACAGGTATACACAGCCATGGAGACAGAGACTACAGGTATACACAACACAGCCATGGTGACAGAGACTACAGGTATACACAATACAGCCATGGTGACAGAGACTACAGGTATACACAGCCATGGAGACAGAGACTACAGGTATACACAGCCATGGAGACAGAGACTACAGGTATACACAACACAGCCATGGAGACAGAGACTACAGGTATACACAGCCATGGAGACAGAGACTACAGGTATACACAGCCATGGAGACAGAGACTACAGGTATACACAGCCATGGAGACAGAGACTACAGGTATACACAGCCATGGAGACAGAGACTACAGGTATACACAACACAGCCATGGAGACAGAGACTACAGGTATACACAACACAGCCATGGAGACAGAGACTACAGGTATACACAGCCATGGAGACAGAGACTACAGGTATACACAGCCGTGGTGACAGAGACTACAGGTATACACAACACAGCCATGTAGACAGAGACTACAGGTATACACAGCCATGGAGACAGAGACTACAGGTATACACAGCCATGGAGACAGAGACTACAGGTATACACAACACAGCCATGGTGACAGAGACTACAGGTATACACAACACAGCCATGGAGACAGAGACTACAGGTATACACAGCCATGGAGACAGAGACTACAGGTATACACAACACAGCCATGGAGACAGAGACTACAGGTATACACAGCCATGGAGACAGAGACTACAGGTATACACAGCCATGGAGACAGAGACTACAGGTATACACAACACAGCCATGGAGACAGAGTCTACAGGTATACACAGCCATGGAGACAGAGACTACAGGTATACACAACACAGGCATGGAGACAGAGACTACAGGTATACACAACACAGCCATGGAGACAGAGACTACAGGTATACACAACACAGCCATGGTGACAGAGACTACAGGTATACACAACACAGCCATGGAGACAGAGACTACAGGTATACACAGCCATGGAGACAGAGACTACAGGTATACACAACACAGCCATGGAGACAGAGACTACAGGTATACACAGCCATGGAGACAGAGACTACAGGTATACACAACACAGCCATGGAGACAGATACTACAGGTATACACAGCCATGGAGACAGAGACTACAGGTATACACAACACAGGCATGGAGACAGAGACTACAGGTATACACAACACAGCCATGGAGACAGAGACTACAGGTATACACAACACAGCCATGGTGACAGAGACTACAGGTATACACAACACAGCCATGGTGACAGAGACTACAGGTATACACAGGCATGGAGACAGAGACTACAGGTATACACAACACAGCCATGGTGACAGAGACTACAGGTATACACAACACAGCCATGGAGACAGAGACTACAGGTATACACAACACAGCCATGGAGACAGAGACTACAGGTATACACAACACAGCCATGGTGACAGAGACTACAGGTATACACAACACAGCCATGGAGACAGAGACTACAGGTATACACAGCCGTGGAGACAGAGACTACAGGTATACACAGCCGTGGTGACAGAGACTACAGGTGTACACAACACAGCCATGGAGACAGAGACTACAGGTATACACAGCCGTGGAGACAGAGACTACAGGTATACACAGCCGTGGAGACAGAGACTACAGGTATACACACAACACAGCCACGGAGGGAGACAGAGACTACAGGTATACACAACACAGCCATGGAGACAGAGACTACAGGTATACACAACACAGCCATGGAGACAGAGACTACAGGTATACACAACACAGCCACGGAGGGAGACAGAGACTACAGGTGTACACACAACACAGCCATGGAGGCAGACAGAGACTACAGGTATACACAGCCATGGAGACAGATCCCAGATTGTGGACTAATGTTGTCTTTCTCTCTGTCAGGACCCTGGAGTACCTCATTAGACACCTGGCTGGTCTGGCCACCTGCAGCGGAGAGACCAACATGCACATCAAGAACCTGGCCATCGTCTGGGCCCCCAACCTGCTCAGGTGTGTGTCTGTACCTACCTACTGTACCTGCATGTGTGCGTTGTGGATCGATCATATAGAAATATATTGTTCAGAACAAGTGTGCCTCTGACATGTACAGTGAGGAATCATGTCAGCTCTATTCATGACATTTCTGTCTGCAAAACCATCCTGGAGTTGAACATGGTGTGGCTGTGTGTTGTCTCTGTGGCAGGTCTATGGAGATCGAGGCGGTGGGTCTGAGTGGTGCTGACCCGTTTAAGGAGGTGCGGATCCAGTCTGTGGTGGTGGAGTTTCTCCTCGGTCACGTGGACGTGCTCTTCAGTGACTCCTTCACCTCTGTAGGACGCTTCACAGGCACAGGTACACACATCACCATAACCCCAACGCTGGCTTCTCTAACCGTCACTGGACACAATCTTCCTAACTTGAGTTCCATTTGTGTGGAAAAACACACATTTCCCATTGAAATCGATGCATGCATCAGTCGGCAATCGTCAGTGACGTGTTTTGATTTCAAGTTAGGATTCGACTGAAAATGTCTTCTCCTTCAGAGTGCTCCCTCTGTCTTCTCTCCCTCTGTATCAGCTCTGTGGTTTTGTGTTATCAATGCCACACACAGAGCATTTACCTCAGAGCCTCAAAGCCTCTTTTTAGTACCTACAATTACTAGCTTTACTACTCAGCCAGCCAGGCTTCCTCTATCCTCTACTTAATGCTTTTTAGTTGTCTGGTTAAACAGAGAGCTTTGGTTAAAGCCCTGTATATAATGAATGACACTTCTACCTCCATTACAACTGTCACGACTGCCCGCTGTCCGCCACTTTTTACCCCGCAAATGCTGTAAGTCTATGAAAGCAACTCTACTTCAATGACTCTGTGATACTAATATTTCATTGCACTCTTTGTCTTGCCTCGCAGCACAGTAGAACATGTGTATGAATAGTCTAAAATGGCAGTAATATAAGTGATTTCAGCATGGAAAGATTTTTCCACTGCATCAATTTGCTCCAAAAAGTAGTACAATATTTGGCAACACTTTGTTCTTTACTCTTAATAAACATCAGTATTAAATATGGAATAAAACTGTAAACTTGCCATAAAGTGAGCCCTCAGCCACACTGATGATGTAGCCATCACACTGGGCACAGACTTCAATTCCATGTCTATTCCACGTTGATTCAATGTAATTTCATTGAAATGATGTGGAAACAACGTTGATTCAACCAGTGTGTGCCCAGTGGGATGGAAGCAGCAGCAGATAGTGAGCGAGAGCTGTGTGTCTCCGTAGCAACGGGCAAGCTGGAGTGTAAGGTCTCTCGGCAGCACCAGAGAACCAGGCTGGTGAGTCTGCAGGAGGCTAGGGGTGAGGAGGAGGTGGGGGAGGCCAGGGGTGAGGAGGTCCCTTAGGTCCCCAGGCACCCTCTTTTGGAAGTCACCGTAGCGAGGCGACACTACTCCATGTTCTGACCGTCCGTGCCTTCTCTCTCTCAATGCTGGATGCTTACAAGCGCTCTATAGCGTTGATTGGTTTAGTTCAGGCTTGGTCTACTTTTGGCTTCTGTGTGACCCATTTGTCCTGAGATCTCTGTACGATGTGCACAAGAAAGAGTTCATGATGAATGTGTCTCATCCTATTGGGCTTTTGTCTGTTGTTTTCCAGTAGATAGTAAGTATAGCCAAGTTGGCCTCCCGAGTGGTGCAGTGGTCTAAGGGCCAGTAGAGATTCTGGGTTCGAATCCAGGTTCTGTCGCAGCCGGCCGCGACCGGGAGACCCATGGGGCGGCTCACAATTGGCCAAGTGTCGTCTGGGTTAGGGAAGGGTTTGGCCAGCAGGGATGTCCTTGTCCCTTCGCTCTCTAGTGACTCCTGTGGCGGGCTGGGCGCAGTGCATGCTGACATGGTCGCCAGGTGTACGGTGTTTCCTCCGACACATTGGTGCGTCTGGCTTCCAGGTTAAGTGGGCATTGTGTTAAGGAGCAGTGCGGTTGTGTTTCGGAGGACGCACGGCTCTCGACCTTCGCCTCTCCCGAGTCCGTACGGGAGTTGCAGTGATGAGACAAGACTGAACTACCAATTGGATACCACGAAGTTGGGGAGAAAAATGGGTAAAAAAACAAGTATTTAATATAGCCAAGTTTTGTGCGCACATGCTGACATATGTTTGTATAAACCCAGTGTCTCTTCAGGGTTTGAGTCACTGGTCAACCGTGAACTCTCACGTGATTTTTCGGTTGTATTGACAGTTGAATAGGCAATAAACTTCCATCCTGGTTCCAAATCATCCCATCTTGAAGTAAATGTGGTTGATTACTTTTTTGTGTCTACTCCAATATTTGTTTTTGTCATTTTAAATAGTTATTAAAGTAACTTTTAGGTTGTTTTGCACTGTAATGCTCAAAATATTAAAGAATAGACGTTGTTTTGATCAATGTGTCACAAATGCTGTGGATGTTTCTTTTAAGAGGATTACATTGAGCCAGAACCACCAGGTAAAACAACAATGTTGAATTGATGATTCCCAGCTTCCATTATCTGTTTTGTCTTGTCAGCTAGCTAAATAATCAATAGGCCCTGTAGCTAAAATGTTTAACCTCAGTATTGTCGACAGATCAGCAGTGTCTGTGTGCTTCTCCAGCTGAAGCGTTTCTGTCAGCGTCCCAGCCAGGGCTCAGTTAGATGCTTGCTTTGTGTCTCAGACTCAGATCCACGCCAGGAAAGTCAAAAAATATTTTGGGTGTCTGATTGTTCTAGCTATTCTCACAGAAACTTAATTGGGAGGATGACTGTTTGTTTGATATGGTTTTTACATTTGTATCACAAACCATTTGTGAGAAAAAAAAGACCCTATGATCTGTGAACTCTACATGATAGTGTGCTCTAAAACATGGATTGTCTAGATTATGATATTTTTATTCAACATATTATATTATTCACATATTATATTATTTATTATATTATTAACATATTATTTATTCAACATAAAACATATTAGTGAACATCTCATACTATTTAGATTTTGTACATTTACATTTTTAGACATTGTTTTAAACTATATACTATACAAGTACATAAACTTTCCAACGTTCTGCTACTTTTGAAGTTATGATAAGTTATGTGAGCCCCACCAGTGAATGGGAAAATAGATTCAAATTGAACTCCCTCTGCTGGTGATTTGCTGAATGTGATTGCTTAATGACCTGTCAGTTTATATGTATAAAATGGTCTTCAAAAGTAGCAGAGCACGGACTCTGGAAATGTGACGTATTTGAAGAGTGTTTGACTTGTTGTTCCAAAAAATATGCCAAATCAAAAAGGGTACTTTTGAAATATTAATATGAATACTTTAATGTTGAGTAATTTTAATGTGAAAAATTGTATTGCAGTAAATTAATGTGGGAAAAATATTTTTGTGCTTTCCTGGCATGGAATTGCCCTATAAGACACTGTTACAATAATTTGTTAATTGCATTATAATACATATTTGTTTAGATGTCAATCCTGTCTGATGACCCATGCTCTGCTCTCCCCTGACGGGTGTCCTGTTTTACTTTGGTTGCTCTTTAACTGGGAGTTTCAAATGAAAAGGTCCAACTTCCTCTGCATACCTCAGCCTTCCCTCCCTTTGTGTTGTTAACTCCATGTGATTTCTGATTTGCAAGCGTGTCAGTGTCTTATTCGCTCTCGTTGGGTAAATCTGAAATGACACCCTATTTCCCGTACAGTACACTTTTTATTTGTATGCCACATAGTGTGCCACTTAGGGGCTTTGGCCAAAGGTAATGCACTACTATACAGGGAATAGGATCTCATTTGGAACAAAGCTTTTGGCCACCGTCACCGATGCCTCCTCACTCTCCCACCCTCTATCTATTACTAACTGTAGGTCCTCTCTCTGCCTGCAGGGCGGCACTCTCTGACCAGGCCCAAGTCCTTTGTCTCCACCAGGCTGCTCTCCCTAGAAGAGGCCCAGGCCAGGACACAGGCTCCTCTGCTCCTCCAGGGGGCACCAGTCCAGTTCCAGGGCCAGTTCCACACCGTGCTGGACCACCCTGTCGACAGGTGAGTGGGAGGCCAGGCTTATTCCAGACAATGCAAGTTTCTATAGTTTCACTATCACATGCAGTTGATTTAGCAGTCTCACCCACCTAAATCTCTCTCTCTCTCCTTCTCTGTCTTGCTCTCTCTCCTCCCCCTACAGGAGGAAGAGAGGGCTGAAGGTACGGAAGGCAGCTGGAGGGAGCTGGAAGACGTTCTTTGCGATCGGGAAGCCTCTGGGGGCGGGGCAACGTAAACCAATGAGGATCAGCTCCCTGTTCCAGCCCGCCACCTCACATGCAGGTAGATATCATGTCTGATATCATGTCTACCTCCATGTCTACCTCCATCCATCCATTTACCTGGATGGATGGAGGTAGAAAGGAAAATAAATACCAACCACAGTTTATCGCCCCTTTTGATCCTCTCTTTGTATGACAGATCTCTCTCTCTTTCTCTCTGGTCTCTCTCTCTTTCTCTCTCTCTGGTCTCTCTCTCTCTCTCTCTGGTCTCTCTCTCTCTCTCTCTCTCTCTGGTCTCTCTCTCTCTCTGGTCTCTCTCTCTCTGGTCTCTCTCTCTCTCTCTCTGGTCTCTCCTGCAGGTTGTCGTGTGGACAGTGTGACCCTGCGTTCAGCTAAGAGTGAGGAATCCTTATCGTCCCAGCACAGTGGAGCAGGTACACAACAGTAGGCCATAACACACTGACGCTAATACTGCTACTCATCTCAGCAGTTTAAGTCCTCGCAGACTGATCGATAGCAGAGCCTCTCTCTTCTCGCCCGTTAAGTATAGAGTATGTCTGGAAGCAGACAGTATGTCTGGAAGCAGTGATGATAGTTTGAGTCATTTTGGGACAGTTGGAGTAGAATTTTGGGACAGTTGGAGTAGAATGGGTTCTTTGGGAGCTGGTGGAGCTGTGTGTTAGTCACTGAGCACTACAGAGACTTATTTTAAACCCTGACTATTCCTTTTTCTTCCTACTTCTCTCTCTCTCAGGACAGTCGAAGCGTCTGCGGCGGCCCCGCTCAAGCAGTGACGGTCTGTCTTTGGCTGCCTCCATGGACCCTCAGCACCTGCCCCAGCGCCCCCCGTCCCGCCTGCCTTCCAGCCGCTCGTATGATAGCCTGCTGCCTGAGGACCGCCAGCCCAGGGATGATGGAGACGATGAGGAGGATGAAGACGAGGAAGGCATCTACATGCTGCCTGACTTCTCCAACCAGGACCCGGCTGCTTCCTGGATGGCCGAGGACGTCATTGACTTCAGCCCCACCTTCCTGGAGGACGGACCAATCGGCTTGGGCAGCAGCGTAGTCACTGCGGGTGGCAGGGAGTCCCCGCCCACTGCCACGCCCCCTCCCTACCGCTGCCTCAGCCACCAAGGACACTCTCACTCCAGCAGCCAGCGCTCAATCACAGAGGACCCCGACTCGGTGCTCAACCAATCGGATGCGGCCGTCAGGAGAAGTCTGATCATCGCCGCCACAGCCCCGCCCCTTCAGGTGTTCTGTCAACACAGACCGGCCAATACCAGCCCATCTGCCGGCCAATCATGGGAGGGTGCCAACCTGAGTACCTCACACAGTCAAGGCCAGGGCCAGCCCCCTACATCTGTGACCTCTGCCCCCTCTGCTCAGCCCCCGCCAGAGAGAAGATCTTTCACCCGGAAGATGGTGAATGCCTTCTCACAAAAAGCCCCCAAGTCCCCTACACTGGACATCTCTGACCCTGTATCCATCAGCGTCCCAGCTAAGGTAATTCCTCCTTCTCTGTGTCACTGCTGTCCTTGTATTTCTGTATCTCAGGATTGGAGTTTACTTGCCTATATACTCTGTATGATAAATTTGCCTCACCAAACTTGACTTTCTCCCTCGTAGGTGTTGGACATGATTGGCGGGCGAGCTGGTGAATTACAGCCTGGCATCCCGAGCAGCGGCCCCTCCCAGTCGCAGCCTCCTCAGATGATCTCCATGCTGCTTCGGTCATGTGACTTCCAGCTGACGGAGAGCTGCCAGCAGGAGATCCGCAGCAAACTGGGCCCCGAGGCCAAGATCAGAGGACAGGGTGAGTAAACAGAAATGGACTCTGCCAACAAGTTTGATTAATTGAATGTATTAGGTGATTGATTTATAATCATCATCAAAAATGAGTTTGTTTTCAATGATGATTTGAGGTTTTACTACAGACCATAGTCATGTAATTTAACCCTCCTCTCCCCTCTACAGGTATAACGGGACCCACCGGTGCCCCCCTGTTTGCCCAGCCTCCACCTCCCCCTCCTAAAAACCCAGCACGCCTCATGGCCCTGGCCCTGGCTGAGAGTGCCAACAAGGCCCTGAGACAGGGCACCTCACCCCCCTACCGCCCCCCTCAGTCCCGGTCCCAGGACGTAGCCGACACCCGCTACCAGAGTTCCCTGTCTGCCGACGCAGGAGAGCTGCTGTCCTCTGACCCCAATCAGCTCTACTCCACAGTGCGCCCCCTGTCTGTGTGGATGACCGAGGGAGAGGGAAAGGCGACAGAGACTGCAGCAGATACAGGACACGGCCAGGGAGAGAGGACTCCAGGACAGGTGTGTGTGTGTGGGAGTGTGCACATGTCTGTAAGTGGCACTATATGGGTGTAACTTTGTGTAAACTGTGTCTGTTTGTACTGTGGTAAATTCTAAGTGGTAGATATGTTGTTTTGACTGTGCTGGAGATGTTCTAGTTTTGGGCTCCATATGAAGAGTGACAACAGTGCTGTCAGGTCATTTTCAGCCGAGCCTTCATTTCCTAACCATAACAAGCAAGATGTTTACAGTTGCCTGGGCAAAATTAGATTCCTTTTTTAACTGTCGTTGTTATGAGAAGACTGACAAAGCCCATGTTGTATTTTCCCAGCTGGTTAAGCAGGCTTAGAGAACAGTACAGTAAAGTATGTCCGGCTGAACGTAGCTACAGCATGCATGACTAACCAGTACTGTAACTTACTGTATGGCGGTAAAAAAGTTATACTTTTTTTTTATTGCAGGATACGGGGACCCTGTCCTCTGAGACGTCTGACTCTGTGGCGTCCAACTCGGAGCTGTCTGGTGGGGGCGCCTCTGGAGACGACCAGACCCCCAGCCCCATCTACAAGAACCAGAAGCAGCTGCCCCAGTTACAGCCTCCCAAACCAGGCCAGTCTGGGGAGAGACCTAGCCCCACTGAGTCCCAGTCTCAGAGGAAGCCCCCAGCCTACTCACGCCAGTTCTCTGCCCCTCACCTCCAACAGAAATCCGCCTCCACCCAGTCCAAGCCGTCCTCGGCCCACCCCCAGCTCCTGCACTCCAAGTCAGAGTCCCCTCTGACTCAGGTCCGTGCCTTCCAGCCCACCCGCCCCAAAGTACCCCCTAAGCCCCTGGATCTGGAGCGTCCCCACAGAGCACCACTGGCCCAGAATGAGATGCGTCGCTCCCTGGACTCAGGGCGCATCAGGCGGATCTTTGGTCAGCAGGGGAACCCTCCTCTGGCCAGGGCCTTCTCAGAGCGTCTGAGTGGAGCTCCAGACCACCTCACCCGCTACCTCGCAGCCAGGGCAGCCAGCCAACCATCCCCGGGTCAGCAGCCCCCTCAGCAGGCCCAGATCCGGCCCGTGCCCCTCTCCTCCAGCTCAGAGGACCAGGGAAGGATGGAAAACTTCTACTACGAGATCGCCGGGCCTGAGAACCCGCAGGGCCCCCCCAGCTATGCCCGCCACAGCTACCAGAACATGAGGCTGGACCTGGAGGGTAACTTCCGCCCGGCCCCCCACCCAGAGGCCAACAAAAGGCCCATCTCCCGGGGGCATCACCAACCCCAGCCTCTGCACCACAACCAGGGTGGACCCAGAGGGGAGAGGGGGCCCCAGCTCTGGTCCAAAGAAGCCACGCGGGCTTGGGCAGCCGCCCACTCCCAGTCCCATTCATTCTCCCACGGACACTCCCAGGACGGCTCCACCCACCACCATCACCCCTCTCACCACCACCCCCGGCCCCAGCGCCAGACCTCCTCCTCAGTCCGGCAGGCCCGTAGTGAGATGCACCCCCTCCCCTCCTCCTCCATGGTTCCCCTGGCGCTCCACCAGCACCAACGCAACCTCCACCGCTCCAACAGGTCAGCCTCTACAGACCTCACCGCCTCCCAGCTACACCCCTATTTTGAAAACGGGAAGGTGTGCTATCGTAAGCCAGAGGAGGCTCCTCTGAGTCTGAGCCAGCCTCCCCAGGGCAAGTCTCTCCAGGGCCAGCCATCCCAGCCCTCCCCTCCCCAGGCCCACAGACCAACCTCCAAGGACCTGTCTGAGCCCATCTACGTCAACTTCCCTTTCCCCAGCCCCTCTACTGGGGCCCAAAAGAGCTGGACCAGCACAGACCTGGATGGAGACTCTCCACAGGATTTTGAACCTCTTGCCTCGCCAAACGACCCCCCTCCCCCAGAGGACCAGAGACAGTCCTCCCCCCGCCTGGCCCCTGACCAGGCATGCTCCACCAGCGTCAGCCTCACCCCCTCCACTCCAGACAGCCCAGCCGCCCACAATGACTCGGCAGCAACGACCCCAGGGAGCATCCAGGAGAGCGACTTCCTCCCAGCACCCACAGCGTCTACATCGACAGGGATCCACTACCGCAGCCGCTCAGACCCCCAGAGCTCCAGCTGTAGTACAGACCCCATCCAGGGCCTGTCGGGGAAGGAGATCGCCTCCCTGCTGATAGAGAAGCTGGCTGAGGAGGAGAGGGCTGAGGGTCCCTCCACAGTCACCTCCTCCTCTGCCTCCACCAGCTCCTCCCCTGCCATGGAGCACCCTGCCAACCCCTACCCCAGCCAGCAGCACAACCAGTCCCCGCCTGCCTATAATGTCTACACCCCGGGCCCCTCACGGATCAGGGCTCCTCAGAGGGCTGGGGCAGGGGGCTTCCAACTCCAAGACCCGCTCCGGAGGTCCTCGCCCGGGGGCCAGTACAGGCAGGCCTTTGACGTCATGCCCTCAGGCGATCAGGTGCTCAAATACTACCGGACCCAAGACTTCACCCAGGGAGAGCACCAGAGCTCTGGCGCCAACCCCTACCCCCCTTGGCAGCACTACCAGGAGCCCCCCTACCCCATCCAGAGCCCCCAGGACCCCTGCTCCTCCAGCTACCCCAGCCAGCCCCTCTTGGAGCCCTCAGACTCCCCGTCTGCAGCCTTCTCCAACCTGACGCTGGGAGCCCCCAGGCCCTACCCCGGCCAGCCAGGAGGCCTCCAGTACAGCCAGTACCCCTTCCAGCCTGGCCCGATGCTGGGCCAATACCCCAACCCTCCACCCCGCAGAGATGTGGTCCACGAGCCGGTGCTGCGGCCGCAGGGTCTGAGGAACCAGAGAGGGCTGGCACGGCAGGGCAGCTTACCTGGACCATCACCCAACTGGACCATCCATACTGAGGGTCAGACACGCAGCTACTGCTGAGGAGGAGCGCAAAGTAGACTTTTACACACTGTACCCTATCAGACTGAATGTGAAAGAGAGAGAAAGAGAGGAAGAGACCATGTAAAACTCACATGGTCCACAGAGAAAGGGAACAGGACGATAGAAAGCCTTCCTGGAAACATGAGACAACAGGTCATGTCTAGAAATGGGACCACGGGCAAGGCATTCTGGGGTAGCTAGACATACAGTCCAGTTTCCTGTTTGAACATTCCCTGGGGCCTATCACCACTTCACACCTGCAACCACTGGACCAATGAGAAAGAAGGGAACAATGATGGAAGGCGATGAAGAGATCAAAGAGATGAACCGAAAAGTGGCTTAGATTTGAAAACATTCCAGAGCAGACTGTTGTTGTGAGTGTTGAGAAAGAAAGGCGAATAGCTGCCAGGGTCTTTTCTGGATCAAAATGGGGCTTACGTGGTGGGCGTGGCCAATGGTGAGGTGGCCGAGTGACAATTTTAGAGGCCCTTCTGTTGGCCGCAGTGACAAAATGTAGTGGTTTTCAAGCACATTTTGTGCAATTCTACACATTTTGCCATGTGACGGAGATACAATTTTACAGTTTTAAAGCACATTTTCTGCAACTCAAACAAATTTGGTGGCCCCATGCTATGATAAAAACTCCTGAATGCATAATTTTGGGAATTTTAGGTTCTCCCTGATTGTCCAGCTTTTATTTAGGTAATGGTTAGTTCTCAAAGATGATCTTATTTAAAAAAAATATATAGGTTCATTATCTTTTCTACATACTTCACATCTCTTTTTAGTAATTTAAGTTTACACATTGAAAATGTTTTCCCTCCCAAAAATGATTTATTATATATATAAACAATACCAGTCAAAAGTTTTGACACAGCTACTCATTCAAGGGTTTTTCTTATGTTCTACATTGTAGAATAATAGTGAAGACATCGAAACTTTGAAGAATCTAAAATCTGTTTTAACATTTTTTGGTTCCTACATTATTCCATGTGTTATTTCAAAGTAGCCACCCTTTGCCTTGATGACAGCTTTGGCATTCTCTCAACCTGCTTCACCCGGAATGCTTTTCCAACAGTCTTGAAGGAGTTCCAACATATGCTGAGCACTTGTTGGCTGCTTTTCCTTCACTTTGCGGTCCAACTCATCCCAAACCATCTCAATTGGGTTGAGGTCGGGTGATTGTGGAGGCCAGGCCATCTGATGCGTCACTCTCCTTCTTGGTCAAATAGCCCTTATACAGCCTGGAGGTGTGTTTGGTCATTGTTCTGTTGAAACACAAAGTATAGTCCCACTAAGCGCTAACCAGATGAGATGGCGTATCGCTGCAGAATACTGTAGTAGCCATACTGGTTAAGTGTGCCTTGAATTCTAAATGAAGCACTTAGTGTCACCAGCAACACACCATCACTGTGCGAGCCACACATGCGGAAATCATCCATTCACCTATTTTGCGTCTGACAAAGAAAATCTTAAATTTGGACTCATCAGACCAAAGAACAGATTTCCACTGGTCTAATGTCTATTTTATTTATTTATTTTCCCACCTTTATTTATCCAGGTCGGCCTGTTGAGAACAAGTTCTCATTTACAACTGCGACCTGGCCAAGATAAAGCGAAGCAGTGCGACACAAACAACAACACAGAGTTACACATGGAATAAACAAACGTACAGTCAATAACACAATAGAAAAATCTACAGTGTGTCCATCTACAGTACAGTGTGTCTATTGCTTGTTTCTTGGCCCAAACAAGTCTCTTCTTCTTATTGGTGTCCTTTAGTAGTGGTTTATTTGCAGCAATTTGACCATGAAGGCCTGATTCACACAGTCTCCTCTGAACAGTTGATGTTGAGATGTATCACTTGAACTCTGTGTAGCGTTTATTTGGGCTGCAATCTGAGGTGCAGTTAACTCTAATGAACTTATCCTTTGCAGCAGAGGTAACTCTGGGTCTTCCTTTCTTGTGGCAGTCCTCATGAGAGCCAGTTTCATCATGGTGATTGATGGTTTTTGCGACTGCACTTGAAACTTTGAAAGTTATTGATATTTTCCGGATTGACTGACCTTCATGTCATAAAGTAATAATGGACTGTTGTTTCTCTTTGCTTTTTTGAGCTGGTCTTCCCATAATATGGACTTGGTATTTTACCAAATAGGGCTATCTTCTGTATACCACCCCTGCCTTGTCACAACACAACTGATTGGCTCAAACTTATTAAGAAGGAAAGAAATTCCACAAATTAACATTAACAGTTAATTGAAATGCATTCCCGGTGACTACCTCATGAAGATGGTTGATAGAATGCCAAGAGTGTGCAAAGCTGTCATTCAGGCAAAGGGTGGCTACTTTAAAGATCTAAAATATTTTGATTTGATTAACACTTTTTTGGTTACTACATGATTCCATATATGTTATTTCATAGTTTTGATGTCTTCACTATTATTCTACAATGTAAAAAATAAAGAAAAACCCTTGAATGACTAGGTGTGTCCAAACTTTTGACTGGTACTGTATATATCATAATATATAGTCCTTTTTCTTTTTTACATAAGCGGCCTGGAAAAGCACTTAGGCAGCCCGCCCAAGACTTTTCTATGCAGAAAAAAACCCTGGCTGCTGTACTTTTTAATAGAGTATTAGGTATTCTGCACAGTGGCTGTTAGACTGGCTGTGGGTTAGGTTTGATTGGGTTTGCCTTTGTTTTTTACAATGTTGTAGTACTGAGAGAGGACTACACAGGGAAATAACCTCAGTCTGTCTCCTTTTTTAAAAAGAAGAACCTCAAAAGCTGCTGAGTTGGTTTAGTGGTTTTCAGAAGCTTGATTTTACATGTTATATTTATTTTAGTTTTAGTTTCGAGGAATGCATGTCATATAAATCATTTGTTTGAAATAATAAGTCTGTCGTTCCACCAATTCGGTGCCTTTTGAGATGTTTGTTGATTTCACCAACTTTAGATATAGTCATAAAGAGCACCTGTTCAACTTTCCCATCTTAAGGTAAAAAAAATAATAAATGACTAGTTAGTGCCAAATAAAGTAACAAGGTTGACAAGTTCATCTTAAATCGGCTAGTGGCAGAGGAAATGTAAGCTTGTTGTGTGCAATAGGAAGGGGCAATTGAATGCACGCTTCACAAAATAATACAATTATCTAGGCTGGTTAACAGGGTTATGCTCGGCCTACTCAGTTTTCCACCACAAAACACCAGAAATGTTTTCAGAAGAACCAGCTCAACTGCTCTTACTCAATCATTTGGACTAGTAGATGTTCAATGTCTTTTATTATTATTTAAAAAGGAATATTATTTAAAAAGTTTCACCATATTAAAACGAGTTCAGTTCACATAACCGGGTTGCGCTTAAAATTAGGGAAAGATTCATTTTTTTCTTAAAATTAATGACTAATCACATTTTAAATGAATAATAATCAGAAATGACTGTCAAAGCAACAAAATTACTAGGGCTTTACAATGATGGAGAAATGTTCATCTTCTTGGAAGTCACAGAGGGACATATCAAATGCAGAATTTTGGCACTTTAGCAAGTCTTTATTCATATTAAAAATATATTGAATTCTCCATGTGGTCTATATTAAAGGGCATTTCATTAAATATAACGCTTATAAAATTCAGTATTGGTGCACAATTTTGTACTTAAAATATCAGAAGGACGCAAAAGGCACTTATTTCGTGGAACGACCCAAGTAGAATTTGATTGTTTTAATTTTTATCCCTGAACAGAATGTGAGTGTGTGAATGTATGTACGCATGTCTAAATGTGTCCATGTAACCAATGACGAGTGTCTCTCATGGTGAGCTAAAAAGCACATAATTCAGCAAATGAAAAACTGAAACAAAACATTGCCTTCTGTTTTAGGGAATCTGTTTTTACAGACAGTACTTTGTCGTTTTAGGATTAGTGGTACTACACTAGTTTGCGCTTTCATTCTGAATGCTGTGTGTCTTTCTGTCTGCCTGTCTGACTGCAGAAAGTTTGTACTGTGCGACTTATCTAATGTACTTATCCTTGAAGGATGTTTTTGTACATGTTAAGTCTAACAGATGCTTTTATCCAAAGCAATGTACTGCGCTGATAATACAATACCACACACTGGTCCTCTGTTGTTCTTCTGTATCCGTGTTGGTTGAATACAACAGAAGCACCCTAGAAGTCCTTACCTCCATTTTGGGAGTTGTACTCACTGCCTGCCCCTATGCAACATATACCTGACACGTACAACACATTACTAAAGGTGTGATGTGATGATTCAGTGGAGGCAGAAACCACATACTGTATGTGTTAATTTCATTCCATTAACAAACCACCATGTCTTAATTCATGTATCTCCCCCATTCTGGCGTTGGGACTGCACTACTGTTATTGGACAGCAGGGGGAGACACTCCATCTTGGTAGATCATTATCTGTACTGTAATGGTTTTTGCACAGTATATTGAACTGGGTGTGTGTGTGTGCGTGCACATGTATATTACTTCACTTCTGTCCCTATGACTGTGTTGTTTACAAAACTGGTTCAATCCTTTCCCAGTCGTTGGTATGTCTCACTGTCTTTGGATACTTTTCCATCGCAGATAGACAAATGTCCCAGTGTAGTTGTATTGTAGGAGAGCTAAACAAAGGACAAGGTTGTGTTAGGCTAGTTTAGCTTAGCAGTGCTGTCCATTGAACTTTGGGAACTATACATCTTTCAGGGGTGTTTCCTCAACTATCTTTCAGGGGTGTTTCCTCAACTGTGTTGTAATGCTGTGATACCACTGTAGTGAAGTGCGAGGGAAGGAAGAGCTGTTTTGTAACGGGGGTGAGAATGCGAAAAATGGTGCCACTTCTGAGATGTACTTTGGTTTTTGTTCAACGTGCCTTTTTGATGAACAATCATTTGGTTCCATGAAGCATGTTAAGGCGGTAACTTTCTCTCTCTAGGTCCGGGCTGGTAACATTGAATGGTATCTTGCCACGTGCACTATAGCTCTTTACTATGACGGTACAAAGCAGCATACAGGACCTGGTACTCTTAGTGTCCCTAAACTCCTTAGATTAGATGAAAGAAAATTGCACATTTTTCATTGAACTCCCTAATGACTCTGGACTTGGGCTTTTTGAAGGATAATTGTTTGTGTGCACGCATGTGTGTTCTCTGTTACTGTGTGGGCGTGTGAGTATGGTCCTGTTGTGTGAGCAAGCATGCATCCCTCCCTCCCTCTTCTCTTTTATATCTATGCAGTGACCAAGTACATTGAAGTCCATATAAGTTGGAAAGACTTAAAATGGCTATACTACCTATGTGTGTATTACAGGTGTGTGGGTGTAACCTGAATTTTCAGTCCAATACTATCCCTTTCAGCCTTATAGCACTTGGCAAAAGGCAGTTAATCTTATTTTGTAATATTTTCCAAGGTGTGAATTAAAAACCTGATGGTTACATCAAAGATGAAACAATTTGTCCTTGTTTTTTTCCTGAACTGCAGATTTTGTCATTGAATAGAATACTAAAATAAGAATTGTATAAACATACAATGGACATTTTTGAAGATTAAAACATTTAAAGTTGAGGTTTCATCAGTGATTTTAAATTAAATGTATTCTTCATCCATATATCTACTTTACTATTATGCAGCCTTGAGATTTCACCTTCTACCTATTGTTTGACTGAAACTAAACTGGTTCTGCGTTCTAGCTGTAACCCAGAGAGTAGAATAGCAGAAAACCAAGGTAACATTATCCTTCAGCTGCATAGATGGCCTTCAAACAGTTATTCTTTAAACCAGGAGACACCATTTTGATGTCATTTTGATGTCTTTGACACCATTTTGATGTCCTGATATTTCTTCAAATGAAATGTGAACAATGGGGCTATCTTCAATGTACAGGGTGGAGTTGTTTGTCTCTTGCTTATACCTGTGATGTCACCTAAAGTTCGTTGTACATCCTGACCAAAAGGCACTCCTACTTTTGATAACAGGGTTTATCAAATTAGACTGAGACTATAAAAGGTTTGGGTGTGATGTATTCTATAGGTGTACAGGTAAAGCCATGGCCATACACAAAACACAGCGCAGTGACTTCTCCATGGTTTTACTTTTGGCACACCCAGACAGCAAATACTGGTAAAACCAGAAAAGAATACCTGATATTGCAAAATGTTAATATTTTGTCATCCTTTTATGTCATATACTGTAAAAAAAAATATATATATGTACAATTTCCAAAGGAAGGGTTAGACCATTTAGGATCGTTTGAGTACAACAGTTATGCAGTGCCTAGAAAAGTATTCAGACCCCTTGGATTTCTGTGTTATAAAGTGTGATTAAAATGGATTTAGTTGTCTTTATTGTAAAAATCTACACAAAATACTCTGTTAAAGTGGAAGAAAAATTCTATATTTTTTTTAAAGATCAATACAAATTCATAACTAAAATGTAGTTGTAAGTATTCAGAATCTTTGTTTATGAATTCCTAAATGATTTCAGGAGTACAATTTGGCTTAACAAATCACAGAAGTTATATGGACTCTGTATGAAATAATAGGTCTTGATATGATTTTTGAATGATTAACCCTTCCTCTGACTTCAGAAAATATTCACACCTCTTGACTTTTTCCACATTTTGATGTGAAATTAAAATGGATTAAATTGAGATTTTGTGTCACTGGCCTAAACACAATAACCCATAATGTCAAAGATGAATTATGTTTTTAGAAATGTTTACAAATGAATAAAAAATGAAAAGCTGAAATGTCTTGAGTCAATAAGTATTCACCCCCTTTGTTATGGCAAGCTTAAATAAGTTCAGGAGTAAAAATGTGTTAAACAAGTCACATAAGTTGCATGGACTCTGTGTGAAATAATAGTGTTTAACATGTACCCCACACATACAATTATCTGTAAGGTCCCTCAGTCAAGCAGTGAATTTCAAACACAGAGTCAACCACAAAGACCAGGGAGGTTTCCAATGCCTCGCAAAGGAGGGCACCGATTTGGTAGATGGGTAAAAAGACAAAAAAGTTCTTAATTACACTTTGGATGATGTATCAATACACTCAGTCACTACAAAGATAGAGGCGTCCTTCCTAACTCAGTTGCCGGAGAGGAAGGAAACTGCTCAGGGATTTCACCATAAGGCCAATGGTGACTTTAAAACAGTTACAGAGTTTTTAATGGCTGTGACTGGAGAAAACTGAGGATGGATCAACAACATTGTAGTTACTACACAATACTAATCTAAATTAAAGAGTAAAAAGAAGGAAGCCTATACAGAATAAAAATATTCCAAAACATGCATCCTGTTTGCGATAAGGATCTCCTGAATACAAAGAGTTATGTTTTGGGAAAATCGTAAATACCACTCTTCATATGTTCAAGTGTGGTGGTGGGTTCATCATGTTATGGGTATGCTTGTCATTGGCAAGGGATTATTTATTTTTTTTAGAAACAAAATATAGCTAAGCACAGGCAAAATCATAGAGGAAAACCTGATTCGGTCTGCTTTCCAACAGACACTGGGAGACAAATTCATCTTTCAGCAGGACAATAACCTAAAACACAAAGCCATATATACACTGGAGTTGCTTACCAAGACAACATTGAATGTTCCTGAGTGGCCTAGTTACAGTTTTGACTTAAATCAGCTTGAAAGTCTAGGGCAAGACTTGAAAGGGGCTGTTTAGCAATGATAAACAACCACCTTGACAGAGCTAGAATAATTTTTAAAAGAATAATGTGTAAGTATTGTGCAATCAAGGTTTGTACAAAGCTCTTAGAGACTTACCCAATAAGACTTACAGCTGTAATTGATGCCAAAGGTGTTTCTAACATGTATTTAATCAGGGAGCTGTTATTTACATTTTGTTAATCTTAAAAAATATGTCTACTTTTTCTTCCACTTTGACATTACAGAATATGTTGTGTAGATTGTTGACAAAAAATGACAAATACATTTGAATCCCATTTTATAGCACAATGAAAAAGTGAAGAAATCCAAGGGGTCTGAATACTTCTGCAAGGCACTGTAGCTCAGAGATTCTTGAAAGACGGAACAATCTCAACTTCTTTTTCACAAATAATATATTTTTGAAATACTTTAGAGGATCATCCATTTTTGTTAATTTATTTGAAAATACAATAAACTGGATTCATGTCAACTCAGTCATACACCATAAAAGGCATGTTATTTTTTACATGTATTGTCCAACAACTGTTTAAAGGCCTTGCTTGTTTCATTCTAACATGAGATTATTCAAATATGTAATACAAATCTCCTAACTTTTTTCTATTTATTGCACTATATAGATTCACAACATAAAAAAGTTATTAAAATGATCACTTAGGTTTATACAAATACTTCAACAGTTTAAGCATATTAATACTTATTCCCGAATATTGACAAAAACATCGATTTTTAAGGGGGTTACCCATCAGTGACAGAGTTGAAATGCCTCTAATGGAGGACAGATACTTAAAACAGACATATTTTTAAGTTCAATACAAACATTCTCTAAATAATGGAAAATAATTCATTAGAAATTCCCCAATAAAAACATAACTGTTCTAACAGATCTTTCAGCACTCTGGCATAGTTGACATTAGACAAAAAATCTGATGGAGTTGATGTTTTACGGAGTTGACAATTTGCACATTCTTCTTCGACCTTCAAGTGGTATACTTAACAGCAATTTAGTTTTTCCTCAGTTGTTTTATGGCTCTAAAACTGAATTAAAATGAACATATTTTAACCATAACAAAAGTACAGGACCTTTAGGACCATACAATAAAGAAGGGGTTGTCAAGATATAGCTGAGCCTGCTCATTCATTTCTGATTCATTTAATAAAGATAGACAAATCTGATAGAGTTTAACAAAACTTCTGACACATTTTTTTTAGGAATCACAGTTTTCAGATACTGTAAATCAGGAAACTACATGAGATCCTTTCTAAGTTATTTAATTTTTGCCTGTTTTTTTTTTCTTTTACACTTTTTCGGGGAGTTTGCTCTGGACAGGGGCATTTCCTGGCACACAGTCAACATGGAAATGAATAATATTGAAAATATTTAGAAAATTACAAAAAACAAATATTTTACAGTACCAGTCAAAAGTTTGGACACACCTACTCATTCAAGGGTTTTTCTTTATTTTTTTTTACTATTTTCTACATTGTAGAATAACAGTGAAGACGTCAAAACTATGAAATAACACATATGGAATCATGTAGTAACCAAAAAAGTGTTGTTTTTTTTATACATGATTCCATATGTGTTATTTCATAGTTTTGAAGTCTTCACTATTATTCTACAATGTAGAAAATAGTAAAAACAAAGAAACACCCTGGAATGAGTAGGTGTGTCAAAACATTTGACTGGACTGTACAATTAATAAGAAGAACTATATATATATCCCATTACCAAAGCAGTTAGGACATTGAAATTCTCAGGCCAATCACCATTTGTTCATCTAGCATTTACAGTGCAATAAACCATAAAAAATATATACATAAATAAAATATACAAATTTGAGACCTAAAAAGATGGAACATCCCTACACAGTGTTCATTCTCTATATATCAGAAAACTTTTCTGTCATCATTCCCACAGTCATTTGTTATTTAAGAAATTAGGTAGTTCCTGAAGTGAGGGTTGGTGTGGCTTCAGCAGACATCACCTCCAGACTTCTCATAGCATCAGGTAGTACACCATGGCCAGGATCAACAGCCAGAACTGAATCAAATAAAGACAAGGGAACGTTAGACTTACAGTCTAAAGACAAGGGAACGTTAGACTTAAGTGTTGTTAGACTTTATCTTATGATAATGTCTCTACTGTATGTTGTGTAGTATACAAAAGTGTCCGATAAATCGTTTTCGGGTAATGAAACTGTTGCAACTGAATACTTCACTATTTACCAACCTAAGTAGACCAACTGAATACTTAACTATTTACCAACCTAAGTAGACCAACTGAATACTCACCATAAACATTAGCACAGCGAAACCATACCAGCTGATAGCCCATGTATATCGACTGAACACAGACTCAATGTGGTTGAAGCAGCCCTGGGTAGAAAGATAGAGGGTATAAACAGGATAGCCTGTGCCAAGGTGGTTCAAGGACAAGCAACAATGTGCTTACTTCAAGTGGGAGGTATAAATGACCCCTAACCACTGATACAGTAAAGGGTCAGATGTTTTCCATACTGTTATTAGTTACAGTACAGTTATAATTAATGGCAGGTACTGTATAATCAGATCCTAGATCTGTGGTTATGAGCTACTTAAATCTTGAGCCTTCAAGTGAGAATCAGAGAACCAGAGGAATCTCTTTGGGGTTAGGCAATGGGAATGTGTTTTCTCACCTTAGTGAACATGGTGGTGTTCTGGCCGTTCTTGCAGGCCTCTATATTCACCACCTCGTAGTTGTTCTTCCTCTTGCAGCAGTGGGTGGGCCAGGGGTAGTCTGTACCAAACTTCTCCCTGAAGGTGGAGTTGTACTCTATCCAGTCCACTGGGCCATCTGTTCCACAACACTCCACCTGAAATAGGAGAGGAGAGGATGTTGTAGAAACAATAGATGGGTGAGGAATATTCTTCAATCAAACAGGAATAGTTCAGTTAGTCAGTGGACAAACTGATGTTGTGACAGACTGAACTCACTTCACTCAAACTGAGCGAGCTACTGTATACTGTAAGTATTTGTAGAAAGTGCAGCTCTACATTCTTTATCCTAGCTACATCAACATAGCCTGCAGAGGTTGTTTGTGTCCCTGTGCAGCAAACTGATCCCATCCCTTTGTCAACGTATGCGCTACTGGTGTTTGAAGTCAGGAGAGTGCAGGAGAGCAGAGAGTTGTGAGCAGACGCACTCTTTATTGGGCAGAAGCACAACGAACGGACGCAACATCGTCAAACCTCCAGCCAATATGCTAAAGAGAACTGCGCAAAATACAGTCACAAAAAACAAACGTAATAATCCAACCTCCTATGGGTTACACAAGAATACCCAGGGGGGGGGGAATAACCAGCCTGGCGCAACACACTGAACATGTAACAAAACAAACAATTCCACACAAGGACATGGGGGAACAGAGGAATATATATACACAATGTAATTAGGGAATGATAACCAGGTGTGCGGGGAACAAGACAAAACAAATGGAACAATGAAAAATGGAGCGGCGATGGCTAGAAGGCCGGTGACGTCGACCGCCGAACGCCGCCCGAACAAGGAGAGGAGCCGACCTCAGTGGAATTTGTGACAGTACCCCCCCCCCCCCCCCCCCCCCCCCCTTTGACGCGGGGCTCCAGCAGCGCGCTGACAACGGCCTAGGGGACGACCCGGAGGGCGAGGCGCAGGGCGATCCGGCCGGAGAAGGTGGAACTCCTGCAGCATTGCAGGGTCCAACACGTCCTCCACCGGAACCCAGCACCTCTCCTCCGGACCGTACCCCTCCCACTCCACGAGGTATTGAAGGCCCCTCGCCCGACGCCTCAAATCCAATATGGACCGAACGGAGTACGCCGGGGCCCCCTCGATGTCCAGAGGGGGCGGAGGAACCTCCCGTACGTCAGACTCCTGGAGCGGACCAACCACCACTGGCCTGAGGAGAGACACATGGAACGAAGGGTTAATTCGGTAATCGGGGGGAAGCTGTAACCTGTAACACACCTCATTCACTCTCCTCAGGACCTTAAATGGCCCCACAAACCGCAGACCCAGCTTCCGGCAGGGCAGGCGGAGGGGCAGGTTTCGGGTCGAGAGCCAGACCCGGTCTCACTGCGGTGACGGTCCACGCTGGTTTTGTGGCACAGCGCGGCCGGCTGGAGGTGAACATGGGCGGATTCCCATGTCTCCTCCGTGCGCCTGAACCAGCCGTCCACCGCAGGAGCCTCGGTCCGACCCTGATGCCACGGCGCCAGAACCGGCTGGTACCCCAATTCGCACTGAAAGGGGGAGAGGTTAGTGGAGGAGTGGCGGAGTGAGTTCTGCGCCATCTCTGCCCAGGGCACGAACGCCGCCCACTCCCTCGGCCGGTCCTGGCAATAAGACCGCAGAAACCTGCCCACATCCTGGTTCACTCTCTCCACCTGCCCATTACTCTCAGGGTGAAAACCTGAGGTAAAGCTGATCGAGACCCCCAGACGTTCCATGAACGCCTCCCAGACTCTCGAAGTGAACTGGGGACCTCGTTCAGACACTATATCCTCAAGCATCCCGTAGTGCCGGAAGACGTGTGTAAACAAGGCCTCTGCAGTCTGTAGGGCTGTAGGGAGACCGGGCAGAGGGAGGAGATGACAGGACTTAGAGAAACGATCCACAACGACCAGGATCGTGATTTTTCCCTGTGAGAGAGGAAGATCGGTTAGAAAATCCACCAACAGGTGTGACCAAGGCCATTGTGGAATGGGTAAGGGATGTAGCTTACCTCTGGGCAGGTGTCTCGGAGCCTTACTCTGGGCGCACACCGAGCAGGAGGAAACATAAACCCTCACGTCCTTTGCCAAGGTGGGCCACCAGTACTTCCCACTCAGACAGCGCACCGTCCGACCGATCCCCGGATGACCAGAGGAGGGTGACGTGTGGGCCCAATAGATCAACAGGTCACGGACAGTAGACGGAACATACAGATGCCCGACGGAACACTGGAGGGGAGCGGGCTCTGTACGTAACGCCTGCTCAATGTCCGCGTCCAGCTCCCATACGACCGGTGCTACCAGGCAGGAGGCCGGGAATATGGGAGTCTGATTCATGGACCGCTCCTCTGTGTCATACAGCCGGGACAGTGTGTCTGCCTTCACATTTTGGGAACCTGGTCTGTAGGACAGGGTGAACACAAAACGGGTAAAAAACATGGCCCACCTTGCCTGACGAGGATTCAGTCTCCTCGCTGCCCGGATGTACTCCAGGTTGCGGTGGTCAGTCCAGATGAGGAAAGGGTGTTTATCCCCCTCAAGCCAATGTCTCAATGCCTTCAACGCCTTCAAAGCCTTAACCACAGCCAACAACTCCCGGTACCTAACATCATAGTTCCGCTCCGCCGGGCTGAGCTTCTTCGAGAAGAAGCACAGGGGCGGAGCTTTGGGGGCATGCCCGATCGCTGAGAGAGCAAGGTTCCTATCCCAGCCTCGGACGCGTCCACCTCCACTATGAACGCCAAAGCGGGATCCGGATGGGCCAGCACGGGAGCCGAGGTAAACAGAGCCCGTAGGTGCCCAAAAGCCCTGTCCGCCTTAGCCGACCACTGCAAACGAACAGGGCCCCCCTTCAGCAGTGGGGTAATGGGAGCCGCCACCTGGCCAAAACCCCGGGTAAACCTCCGGTAGTAATTGGCAAACCCTAAAAACCGCTGCACCTCCTTTACCGTGGTGGGAGTCGGCCAATTGCGCACTGCAGAAATGCGGTCACTCTCCATCTCCACCCCTGAGGTGGAAATGCGATACCCTAGGAAGGAGACGGCCTACTGAAAGAACAAGCATTTCTCAGCCTTGATGTACAGGTCATGCTCCATCAGTCGTCCAAGCACCCTGCACACCAGGGACACATGCTCAGCGCGTGTAGTGGAGTATATCAGAATGTCATCGATATACACCACTACACCCTGCCAATGCAGGTCCCTGGGAATCTCATCTACAAAGGATTGGAAGACTGATGGAGCATTCATCAACCCCGATCCCGGATACGCACCAGGTTGTAAGCGCTCCTGAGATCTAATTTAGTGAAGAAGCGCACCCCGTGCATTGACTCAATCGCCGGGTAACTCTACCTCACCGTGATTTGATTTAGACCTCGATAGTCAATGCACGGGGGCAGACCTCCCTCCTTCTTCTTCACGAAAAAGAAACTCGAGGAGGCGGGTGAAGTGGAGGACCGAATGTACCCCTGACGCTGGGATTCAGAGACATATGTCTCCATAGCCTCCGTCTCCGCTTGCGACAGGGGATACACGTGACTCCTGGGAAGTGTAGCGTCTACCAGGAGATTTATCGCACAATACCCCCGTCGTTGTGATGGTAATTCAGTCGCCTTCTTGGAAAGTCCAAACCAGGTCTCCAGAACAGAGGAATATATATATACACAATGTAATTAGGGAATGATAACCAGGTGTGCGGGGAACAAGACAAAACAAATGGAACAATGAAAAATGGAGCGGCGATGGCTAAAAGGCCGGTGACGTCGACCGCCGCCCGAACAAGGAGAGGAGCCGACCTCGGTGGAAGTCGTGACACCCTTGTCTTTCCCACACTATGGGGCTGTCCAAACCGGTTCACCCAGCAGAGACACATCTGGACTCTGGCATTGATGATGGAGAGAGAGGGACATGCTATGTCATGTCAGAGCTGACAATTCATCTGCTACTCCCAAGGGTGTGTGCGTGTGAGTGTGTGTGTGTGTTACTGGAATGTGATACCTTTCCCTAACAGATACTCCACACAATAACCTAGGTTTAGTCGGTCTTTGTGCTAATCGTCTGTTTAGAATGTGTGGTGTGCCTCTGATTAGTCAGATTATCCTATGACAGATTCCTTTGATTTGGTGACCAGTCACCTCTTTCATCACTTTGTTCCATGTCAGTGTGATCCGACTGCCAGAGTCACCGTCGGCTGCATAGTACTTCAGCATCTGCTTCTTCACCAGATTACTGTTTCCAACCAGCTACAAACAGCACATAGGAGAGGATGAGACGAAACAGGAGAATACGTTTCAAAGTGGTGTTTCTAGAATTGTGCTGTTCAAACAATGTGAAGATCTGAAGGTATCCCAAGTTGCCCATTTCCCATGTACTCACATAGTCTCTGTGGGTGACTGCAGTGATACACGAGGCACACTCAAATATGTAGATGATCAACATCAGGATCAGATACTGTCAAGATCCCAAAATAAATATTTTCCTTTACTTGAAAAGAACAACAGGGAAAGAGATATAGACATACCATATATTCCACTTGAATTATATATTTTGAATCAGTGTTCAGATGAACAAATGAAGAACTTCGGTGACCAAATAGATTGTGATGAATTTAGTATCAAAGTCTTACTGTTAGCATTAAGGCACGGCTCTTCTTCGCAGCAGCCAAGATACCAAAGACACACATGCAGAAGAAGGCAAAGCCTGTGAAAATGGCAATCCAGGCCCCGGCAAAGATGTCATCTTTCCCCGACACACTAGATATAGGGTAGAGCTTGTATTCATCTACTGCAACCCAGATGGCCAGAGCACAAAGGGCAAGACCTGCTGCCTATAATAAGGTAATAACATATTAAAAGTTGTTATAACAAATTGTAAACATTATTATAACAGGATCCTACATTACAATTGAAAGTGGAAATAACCCGTACAGTATAGTGCTGAAAAGGACCAGAAATCTAATGTACTGTAGTAAACTTCTGGGTTTTAATGTTAAGGACAACACCATAGATCTACACACCATTTCTCTACCATATGTTTACATTTGATTAAACAAATACTTTCAAAATACAACTACTATAGGAATGAAATCAAGTGCAACTCTTACAGCTCCAAATATATTCCCCAGGATGAGAATGACCATAAGACAGGTGAATCCCTTTCCATCAGCCATGGTAACAGTCCTTCTGTCAGCTCCTTCTAAACCCACTAAGCAGCGAAAACCCACTTCTCCTAAGCAGAGAAGAAGAAGACAGTGAAGAAATAACAGACCCAAGTATAAGTGTTTCTAACAGATCCAAGAGAATGTATGTTCTGGCTGGATGTAATGTATTGTTGACATGGGAATATGTCCAGGGAGGGGTTTGATCTTATTCATACTAGCAGTAACAGAAGTGGTCCAACCAGTTTGGCTCAGCAAGAGATTGCATTGTGGTCCTTTTGAATGGAAACACTGAGATATTGACTACAAAATATGACAAAAGAAATGGATTCATGATAAACCTAGACTATATCTGGCCCAGACAGAAAGTGAGCAGTTCTGCCTGAAGCCATCAGTCCTCAGTCTACCCCGAGGCTGTATAATGTTACACCTATAGCAACTGGTATTTAACCATTCTTGACCTTTTTAGGTTACAGCAGTCTCTTAAATTAGCAGGTTTAAAGACTGTTAGAGTTAGAGCAATCATCACATCATCTATTTTTTCACACAACAAACATTACCTCCACTGCAGTGATGTCAGGCCCTGAGCATCTTCTTCTGTTGACCAAACAGCTGTCGTTCTGTTGCAACTGCTGTGCTCAGCACCTGTCTCAGCATACTGTTAAAGGTAGTCTACTTCCATGATGTCATGGGGCATGTCTGCACATGTCTTGATCCCAAGTTCCTAAAAAAAGAATTTAAAAAAAGAATTTGTACAGTATGTTTGTACATGCATCTTCATTGTTTTGTATGTGTGTACTGTACTGTATATTGACTAATTGGGGTGTTTCCAACATTGAATTTATTGTCAACAGGCCTATTTGACATAGCTGAATAATACACTATTCCAGTGGACTGAGTGGCGTTACTATTAGTAGGTTGAGATGAAAAGCAATGATGACATCTGCTGGGGAGAAGTGCCATTGATCTTCTTAACTGTTCACACTCAAACAGGATACAGGACAATTTCATTAGGTAGTAGGCTACATTCTTGTTGAGAATGGTGTTTCTCATGAATGGATGATTAAAAACCTCTACAAAGTAATTTCATTGCACACATGTCATAATAATGCTTTTGTTTGGCTCTACGTTACATTTGGCCTATGAAGAAACTCGTGGGTTATTGTCTTAAATGTACAGTAAAATAAGTGCCATTTGTAATTGTGTTGTAATAATTATGATCTGAATATCAAACAACAAATTTAATCTTGTTTCATACCAAGTAATATTCTTGTCATATTTTTTTTCATATTGTTTCATATCAAGTAATATTCATGTCATAAAAGCAGCCAGTTCTTGTGTTTTCCAATAAGTCAACAGTTTGTTGGTCTGTATTCACACACGGTAGTCTTGCTAACACCAGCCTCTCTAGCTCGCTGTGTTGTCCCGTGGGTCGTGGCCAGCCAGACTACACACACCTTGCTCCACCTGAAAAAAAATCTATATCCTGGAAGCAGGTTCTGTGGTTTATTTACAATGCAGCATGTGACTGACTTGGTCAACATTGAAGTGAATGGGGTTCAGATGTTATTCCTAAAGAACTTACCACCTCGGCAAACCTCCAGAAGAGAAGGATTACTCAATGAAAGAGAAAAAAACACTCTAGTGATATTAGCCTTAAAATCAAGTCTGCATATAATTTTTCTTTTATCTCTGCCAGGTAAGTAGTCTGTCATTATTTATTCTTAAGTATTCTCCATCCTCCGCCCAACTAAATCAGTATCTCTTTACATTACAGTAGATGGGATAAAGTGCTGTAATGTAAAGTGCTACCCTGATTATTTCTTACTCCATAGTGTTATGTAGTAGGTAGTGTAGTGTAAGCACACAGTTAGGCAACACATTGACAGGATACACTTCCAAACTCCATTCCCCCTGGAGGCAGCAGGTGCTGAGCCTGGATGATAAGCAGGTGCTGTCGATGAAGTTGATAGTCAGTTCAGTAGGTGTCAGGAATGGAACATAAAGTTGGATGCCAACCGACAAAAAAGTATTGTTGGTGGTGGTAATGCTAGAATAAAAAACATGAGCTGGCGCACCACCAGAAAAAAGGTTTGTGCTGGCTAATGGCGAATAAACTATAAACTATCAAAATAAAGAAAGTCGCACCCTCCATATATAAACTCCCAGCAATTTAATGGGTATTTACCAACGTTTCGGCATCACTGTGTAAATAATATGGATGCAAACCGCCGTTAAACCTCATTGAAGAAGAATAATATGAAGAAGGTGATCGTCGGTCAGTATCCCAGCTAGCAAGCCATAAAGGCTGCGGGTTTTGTTTGGTGGCCATGAGGCCTTTCGTTTATTTTTTAGCCTTTAGTTTGGGCATGCCTTTGGTATTTTTCCTTTTTGTACATATTTATGTTTATTCACCAACTGAAAAAATATATAATAAGCTTGGACTGGCCGACCAAGAGGTCAAGAACATAGAACCCCTAGACAAAGAGAGTGCAACAATATTCGTAGACTAGTTATTGATTTTGTAACAATAGCATCTTGTACAATATCAAGTCTTAGGAGAACATAATTGTGACAAATACCTTTATACTCATTTGTTTTTTCTCAGGGAGATGAACTGAGCTCATGATGACTGGGAAACTGAGTGAAGAAATGGTGGAGCTGCTGCTTGCACCATGGCGATCATCTCCACGGGCGACGGGACTGGAGTGCACGCTGGTGGCGGCGTTGGAACTGTATGACCACTTCCCTTTAGATGTGGCTGTTACTGGGGGAACCCAGGAGGCCAACACTCAGCTGGCCAGAGCACTGTGTGGGTTAGGAGATGAGGAGGAGGAGGAGGAGGAGGAGGAGGAGGAGGAGGAGGAGGAGGAGGAGGAGGAGGACGAGGATGAGGAGGAGGAGGAAGAGGAGGAGAAAAGTGAGGATGAGGGAGCTAGTGATGATGATGAAATTGAGATTTCGGGGACTCTGACTAAAGTGTTTGAGAGAGAAGAAAAAGGACAGGTTAAGGAAAGTAAGCAGGACGACAATAAGAGAGATGACCCTCCCACTGAGAATCAACCGATCGTCCTGCACCCCAAATCACCAATGGTCCTGCACCCTAAAATCCCCAACATTCGGATTTGGACAATTCCAAGCCTTGATGGCCAAAACCACCCTATTGAACACTTCGATGTGTTGGTGGTCCTCAACTCAGTGCAGCACCAGAACAACCTCCCAGGGCCTATCATGGAGCTCCGTGACAGGGACCAACCGCTGTTCTTAGTCAGAGCTGAACAGGAGTGGGACCTGATCCAGGAGAAGCTCACAGGACCCTGTAAGACCTGTGCCTGGGAGAGAATGAAAGCCCATCAGATGGAGATTGAGAGGAAGAGGCTGGCAGCCACAGCTGGAGAAGCTGAGGTCCCAGAGGATGTGAAGCAAACATTACTAGAGTTAAGGGAGATTGGAGCGACCATGACTACAACTCTGCCTGAGCTGAGAAAGAAAGCCTTTTGTCAGTTCATGGTGGATGTTTTCAGAGAAAACAGAGTTCAAAAACTGCTGAGGAATGACAAACAGTGAGTGTGTGTTTAGTCTCATGTTATGGTTAATTGTGCAAACAGTGTGTACAGATAATTCATATTAATGAAACTACATGGAAATTTTCCAGATTCAGAGTAAATAATCAAGTGTGTCCCTTGAGGAGATACTGTAAAACAAACCATTAATTTGTAATATCATGTGATATGGACTTAAAAAAAAAAAATCACACTTCTTTGTTTCATTGCATCCTTTTGCCCGTATCCTTCCCTGCAGGTCTCTGCTGTCAGCTGGTCTGAGAATGGATAAGGTGCGTCCGGGGGACATTGATCGGAATGGACACCTGTTCCAGTCCAGAGATCTGACCAACCCCCCATCCAGACTTCTCTCCGCCCTCACGGCCTTGGAGCACCTCCGACTGGACCTGGGGGTTCTGGGGCAGACGGGTTGTGGCAGCTCCAGCCTAGTCAACTCCCTCCTGGGCTTGAAGAACCAGGACGAGAGGGCGTCTCCCACTGGAGTCACTGAAACCACCATGGAGGCTCTGGGGTTCCCACACCCTGAGCTGCCTAATGTCTGGCTGTGGGATCTACCAGGCATGGGCAGGGTGGGGGATCTGGCTCCCTCGTCGACCAAGACAGATCAGAAGGCTCTTTCATCTTCTCAGCAACCTCCATCTCCATTCCCTCCGATGTCGCTGACTCTTCTGCACCCACTATGTGATGTCTACATCCTGGTCTCGCCTCTCAGGCTTAGCCAGGTCTGTGTCCAGCTGCTGCAGAGTCTGTCAGCTCAGGGGAGGATGTGCTACCTGGTCCTCTCCAAGGCTGACCTAATGGGTGAAGGGGCTGTTGAAGAGGTTAGAAGGTGGAGTGAGGAGGCCCTAGGTCGACTAGGCCTCAAACATACCACTTTCCTGGTGTCAGCTCTCCACCCAGAGGAGCTGGACTTCCCCAGGCTGCAGGAGCTGTTGTGTAGTGCACTGGCTTCCCACAGAAAGGCTGCCCTTGTTCATTATGTTGTAGAACTTTTGGAATCAGAGGTGTGGGGGGGAAAGGACCAGGCAGACCCTTGCAAGCTTCAGTGACATGTCATTTCAACAAACTGTATTTGTTTTGTTTTATTTAACCTTTAATTAACTAGCTAGATAGCTTGGTACATTATTTTTGGCTGTCTCCTGTTGTATTAAAGCCATGATGTGAGACGTCAGAGGCTCTGGATAATCTGAATGACTGGGTCCATGTTCTATATTAAAATCGAAATAAAATCTAAGTTTATTGGTAGCGTACACAGATTTAAAATCGAATCAAATTGTATTTATCACATGCGCCAAATACAACACAACAGTGAAATGCTTACTTGCAGGTGTTATGGCAGGTGCAGCGAAACACTTATGTTACTATCTCCAACAGTGCAGTAGAATGTCTCACAAATACAATACAAATGTACAAATAATCATTGTATGGTAAAGTTGTATCCAGTTTATGAAGTTATGGGTCATTGTGGTTTTAAGCAAATAAAAATAAATACATTAAATGCAATTACCGGTATGCAAATGAGTCATTGTATTTTTGAATGGTTATGAACTCCACAAAGCAATAAAAGAAAGCAGCCATGTTGTAAATGCTTTCCCATACACTAGATGGCAACCATGCAGAAAACAGAAAGAACAAGCAAAGGATTTCCAGCAAAAAAGGCGAAATCGGTGATCGTAATTGGTTATTCAAAGCAGCGACGAAGTCCTCTGTCATCAACGTTATGTCACGGAGGTTCATATGAGTAGTGACTCCAACTTTAGACCGCAAAAGGTAAATTCTAGACATTTCTACATTTATTCCAATAAGCACATCGACATGTCAGTTTACCTCTCGTGAAGTTGTGCCTTCCTTTGCAACGTGTGCTACACTTTTTCCCAGTTGTGTTGCTTGCTAACCGGCTAACAACGTTTGGGGTTCTTTCGAATGCATTGGATAACACCTGACAACAGGTGTTGTGAGCGAAGACTCCTTCAAAACAACTAGCGTTACTTTGTTCAATTAGATATGTTGCCGGTGTATTGTCATTTACTGTAAAACTGCACACAACCGAATGACTGCCTTTGGCCCCTAGTGTAATTTGGCATCATGCCTTTGCACGTTCACTGGCCTTACTTATCAAACTAGATAGATAGCTAGCAAATCAAATCAAACTTTGTCACATACGCCGAATACAAGTGTAGACCTTACCGTGAAATGCTTACTACAAGCCCTTAACCAACAGTGCAGTTCAAGAAGAGTTCAAAAAAATATTTACCAAATAAACTAAAGTAAAAAATTATAAAAAGTGTTCACAATAAAAAGATAATCTTCAAGCTAGCTGTATTTAGGCTATTGCTGTATCCAGATACTGCTAATGTTTCTGAGTGAAAACTGTCACTGACTGTACAAGAAAGTATTTATTTCAATAGTACATTTCTCTTGGCTCTCTGAGTCTCCAGACAGCAGATTAAAAGAGACTGTCATTATGTCATCATCTTATCAGGGGCCACCACCCAGACCCAACCCTCCTTCTCCACTCAAGATTAGTGGGAGACATAGGCTACAACTCCCTGTCAGTCATCTGTTTGATGAGTGAGAGACACCATCATATTGTTTTAGTAACGGCCCCTAACTAAACTCAACTCCGTGGTGAAGGAAGTTTCTGAATATCTCCGCCAACGGAGTTGAGCAGGGACCAGGCTTTGTGGAAGTCAGTCTGACTACATCGATTCGCCCAATTTTTTTTTATTATGAAACACTTACCCTGTACCTATGTTTGTCCTCTGTAGTTGCGTGCCTTTGTCCATACTTTTTAACAAAACGTTTGTCAAATACAACCACTGACCATTTCCACATTTTCTATTGTTCAAAGATTGCTCTAAAACGTACATTACCCTGCCTAATCTGAGATTCAATTGGCACATGACATACCATTTTAGAGCAACAGAAAATAGGAAACGGTTGGTGGTTGTATTTAATGAACGTTTTATTAAAAAGTATGGATTTCAGCAAACAGGCACAGAACTACAGAGGACAAACTTAGGTGCAAGGTAAGTGTTTAACAATTACACTTTTTAGAAGTATTGACCTTGAGCGAATCGATGTAGTCATAGCTGAATTCCACAAACCCTTGTAACTGCATCACCCTGTGGGAAAGCTCATCTTCAAAAACACTTCCTCATGGGGTCAAGTAGGCTTGGCCAGGCCACTTGACAGTTACCGGTCTGACAGTGTGCAGCTGTCCTTGTTTCCCCCCACTTTAACCAAAGCCAAGCTTGGTTACTTGGCTTGCTCAGTTGCTCTTCATGCCATTTGTGTGGTACAGAATAGACACTACAGCCCTGTTCTGTCCCATTGCACAGAGCTGGGAATCCTAGGGCTGAATGCAGAAGACAGTGGCTGTCCTGGGAGGGGGGATCGGGGGCCTGTCAGCCTGCTTCCACCTCAGCAAGAGCCCCCAGGTCTCCAAGGTAAATATCATTACCACCACTATCTCCACATATTCTGCAGGTAGACTACATCTCTACTGTAAGGCCAAACATACTGTAATTAAGCTGTTATTACACTATTATGAGATGCCCACTAGGCCCTGCACAGGTACAACTTTGTCTGTCTGTGTAGATAGTGCTGCTGGAGAGGGCTGGACGGTTCGGAGGCTGGCTAAGCTCAACTCGTAGGGAGGATGGAGCTGTGTTTGAACATGGACCCAGAGGGATTCGACCTGCAGGAGCCGTGGGACGAAACACACTCAACATGGTAGGCACTGTGAAGTGTATGTGTGTGTGTGAAGTGTGTGTGTATGTGTGTGTGAGGAGGTAAAAATCGAAGTCTGTTTTCTACAGGTGGAAGAGTTGGGGCTGGAGAGCGAGGTCCTCCCAGTCACCTATGATCACGTGGCCTCTAAGAACCGTTACCTCTACGTGGGAGGCCAGCTACACAAGATGCCTTCTGGCTTAGGGTAAGGGGGTTAAGGATGAGTGATAAAATAGTACCACGTTAGACACAAACAGCTATGTTCATGCATTCACAACATGGTGAAATGAATCAACTGTAGGTAGTCTGTCTATCCAAGTCACCCTCTGTCTCTCTCCCTCCATCCAGTGGAGTAGTGCGTACAGTCCCTCCGTTCTCTCGTCCTCTGGTCCAGAGCGTACTGAAGGAGATACTGATCAGCAGAGGAAAGGAGGAGGATGAGTCTGTTCATTCCTTCGTGTCGAGAAGGCTGGGTACTGAGGTGAGATGGCGTTAAAAAAAGACCCGAAATGATGTCCGCACAACTTCCACATCAGTTCAGAGTGACAGTATGCTCCTCTTCTCTCTGCAGCTTGCAGACATTGCCATCGACAGCCTGTGCAGGGGAGTGTTTGCAGGGGACTGCAGGAAGCTGAGTGTGCGCTCTTGTCTCCCGCCACTCTACAACGCAGAGAAGGCCAGAGGTTCCATCGTCCTGGGGATGTTGCTGGGCTCAGGTGAGAGAGAGTCCGCCACCACACCGAAGCTACATAGGAATTCTGAGTCTTAAAGGGCCCCATAACAGTCATATTGCTGACCTGTCTAAATGAGTAGATGAATAACAAGTGTGACTGTCCCCCCAGGCCCTGGACCAGACGTACCCCCCTCTACCCTGGCCAAGAGGGCCGCTCAGGAGAACTGGGCCCAGTGGTCACTGAAGAGGGGCTTACAGAACCTTCCAGAAGCCCTGGAGGAGAGGATGAGGAATGGGGGACGTGTAGAGGTGCACAGAGACACCCCTGTGATGGGGCTAAGTACTAATGGCACCGGCTGGGAGGTGAGACTGATGGAGACCTGGGGGTTGAGACACATGTATGTGTACTGCCATTGCACTGGAGTTGTGGTGGTATATGTATTTTTAAGTTGTTTATTAAATTGAGTAAATTTATCAACTGATGTCTGTGGAATTGATTTTTTAACATAGATTCAACTGGAGGACGGCACCATCAAAGCTGATCATATCATTTCTGCTCTACCCGCAAAAGGTAAATTCACTTTTACTAAACTTGACCTCTGAACCTACATCTTTTAACTTCAAACAGTGATTCTAAATTCAGTCCCTGTCGTTCTGCCTGTGGACCTGGAAGCCTGTGTGGTGTTGGTCTTCAGTTGTGCGTGTGTTGTTTTAGCTCTGGCCTCAGCACTGCCCTCTGCTGCACAACCCCTGTCACAGCAGCTACTGGAGATCGCCACAGTGACTGTTGCCGTGGTAAACCTGGAATACGAGGGTTCCGTCCTGCCTGTCACGGTGAGAACACTCAATGAGAATGAAGCAATTTGTTTTGGAAGATTCTCTGTTATTTTGTATGGGTATGCGTGTGTTTCAGAATGTGTGTGTATCTAATGTGAGTGTTGTCTTGTGTGGCCTCAGGGCTTTGGCCACCTGGTGCCATCCTCAGAAGACAGAGGTCTCCTAGGGGTGGTCTATGACTCTGTGCCCTTCCCTCAGCACAACCGCACTGGAGGACCCACCACCAGACTAACAGTAAGAGACACACAATATATATGTACTATATTCTCTCTCTCATACACAAACAATTACAATGTGTGTGTTATAGGCCGTGCAAGAATGCTTTCCTATGTTAATAATGCACAGCATGGCAGGGACCAACCTTCCATGTATAAACCACAGTGGAACCCATCAAGATATACAGGATTACGCCCAGCGTAAATGATTCATGCTTTAGAAGTGAGGATGACAGATCCCCATGTCCCTTACACAGTCCAGCCCCAGCCTCAGTCAGGCTTATGGGGTCATGTCACAGGGAGGTTGTGGAGGGAGTTTCTGTTTGGAATACCCTGGTGTGGAAGACATACTGTATAACTAACTGCAAATAGCCTCTGGTGCCATGTGACTTGACTTCTACAACAAATGTCACTCCATTATTGATGTTCCTCCTTCTCCTCGCATTATTTGTTTACTGGGCAGATGCCTGTTTCTCTAGACACGTTAGTTTATGCAAACAGACAAGCTGCTGGCCAAGGCAAATATGGTGCAGCCATCCGTGGGACTATAACTCAGTAGCCCTGAACAAGGCTGTTGTTGGAATGTAGTTCCATTTCTTCAGTGATGGTCCTTTAGGACAAAGGATGATGATTAATTTATTAATAAGTTGGCTGGCAGGCAGACAGACAGTTCTCTAAATCAGGGTTTCCCAAACCCAGTCCCGGGGCCTCCCCTGGGTGTACGCTTTGGTTTTTGCCCTAGCAGTACACAGCTGATTAAAATAACCAACTCATCATCAAGCTTTGATGATTTGAATCCGCTGTGTGTGTAATGTCTGTGTTCCCTAGGTGATGATGGGCGGGGCCTGGTTCCAGGAAGTGTTTGGGAATCCAGAGGAAGTGACTGAGCAGCTCCTCCTGGATAGGGCCACCCAGGCCGTGACATCACACCTAGGTGTTACCACACCACCTATCTGGAGCATCGTTGCATTACTCAAGGTAAGGTGTGTGTGTGTTTTCATGAGACTTGAATCAAAAGACTCTTCTTGTTCAATTTCATTCATTAACCACTATGTGTCACCAGAGGTCCTCATTGGGCCCTGTATTCAGTTAGTATTCGAACCAACCAACGATGTATTCAGTTGAGCTCCACTATGTCATAACTTAGCCCTGTGCCAGGGGAGCGAGACTGGAGCAAACAGATCAACAAGCCTGTTGATGATCACTATCTCACCAGATAGATGGCTCCTCTCTGTTTCTGTATTGGTCTTTCTCCCTCTTTCCCTCTATGGAACTGGATAGGGAGGATGGAGAGGGGCACTGGGATGTTAGATCCTCTTCCCCTACTCCTACACACACATCTTCACAGACACACACTACCCCAAGTCAGCGACATCAGTATTCATAATGCTGCATCTCCCTGATGCTAGCTCAAATCCTGATGTTTCCCTTGCACCAAGTCATTCCCTCTGTTGTATGCTCAGATGTTCTTGTCATTTATTTCATCAGCACCAACAAATCCTTTTCCATTTGTGTTATCTCTCTGTGCTCTCATGTCAACCAACAACCAAGCAGCAGAGATAGCAGGAAGTTTTGAGCAAGACAAAGAGTTAAATTTGAATGGTAGGGTCTGTATAGATAGATAGACGACGTGATAATCACTTCAGAACTGACACTGTAGGGGAACAAATGTCCTATTTTTTAATCTGTTGACAGGATGGATTCATCTTTCACTGCTATCTTCCATAAATGTGATCTGAGTGCCTGCTTTCCTGTCCAGTCACTCTTAGTTTTAACGTCCTCCACCATTTGTCGGCTGGTTCCAGGTCTGTATGTGCTTAGCCAATTCCTTGGCATTACGATGATAGTTAAGAGACGGCTTTAGCTCATACAGGTCTGGGATCAGGACAGCTAATTTAATTGTTGTCTTAATATGTAATTTATCTCCTCTAGGACTGCATTCCTCAATATTACCTTGGACACTGGAAACGACTTGGTAAGATGAGGACAGTCTTCATTTAATAGATTTTACTTGCTTTTGTGCTGGGTATCTCTGATCTCTGTGCCCTGTATCGAAAAAGAGGTTTTGTTTTTTAAATATACCTATTTACTGTATATCTGTTGATTTGGGCTTCGTTTTTCTTCCAACAGAAAAAATGAGACAGTACATCAGAGACCACAATCTACCCCTTAGTCTGGCTGGGTCCTCTTATGATGGCGTCTCGGTCAATGATGTCATCTTCAGTGGACGGACGGCAGCAGAGGGCCTTGTGGGAAAAGTCTAACCAGACGTTCAGGTTCCAACCATGGATATAAGCTTATATTGTTAAGAGATCTTGTTTTTTTCCCCAATCACATTGCGTTCTACATTTAGTTTTGCTTTTACACAACTGTATCACAACCGGCCATGATTGGAAGTCCCATAGGGCGGCGCACAATTGGCCCAGCGTCGTCCGGGTTTGGCCGTCATTGTAAATAAGAATTTGTTCTTAACTGACTTGCCTAGTTAAATAAAGGTTAAATAAAAATACGAATAAAATGTACATACAACTTACTAGTCACCCTCTTCATTTAATCCCTCTGCAAAGGGATGTCATTCTCACGCAATATCCTTGATTTAAAAGCAGCATATTTATGAAGTTTTCCATTTCTATCTCATTTGGACAAAGTACAGCTTGAACCTCTAGAGATGATTCTATCAGAAACAAAACTCTGTCTGAGACATCACCACTAGCCTGGAAATAACAGGTAACCCACAGAACAGTTCTCGTTCTAATAAAATATTGTTTTTTGAAATAAAGGGTTGGATGAAGTCAAATGTAGTCACTATGTAAATGTGGAACCACAATCTGAACTGTTTTAGGGTGATCTGTCCCCGTAAGCTTACTTCAAGGATTTAATTTTCAGAATGTAGAGGTAACATTTTAAATTCAGGATGAGATTTCATCTTTTAGTTATGGTGCCTTTTTGCTAACAGAAATCACCACCCCTTCATGAGTGTACAAGCATATTTGATGTGGGAGACATATTAAAGATGTGGTAATCAGTGGTGTAACAGAACCGCACAGACTGATGTGATGAGCTCGATATGGTGATCTATCATGTATTTGGAATCTAATTAGGATAATGGAAACTTGAATTTAAATCGGGTACGTACAGTGGCAAGTGGATGGCTTGATAATGTATTTTTATACACATTTATTAAATTAAACTTTATTATTTGGAGAATGTTGCAGAGCAATAAATATGATGCTTTATCATCTTGTTGTCTATGTCATGGACTGTCTAAGTGAAGGACAAAGTGTCTGTTAGAAAAAAATAAGACATTTTTTTACTTGCTTCAGGTCCTTTTCAACTGACAGTGAATACCAATATATTTTACTGCCCATAGCCAGGGTCAGAGGAAAGATCCTGCAGAGAAACAGCTTTACAACAGTGAGCTGATGACAGATTTAGGCCACAAGTCACTTCCCTCTGTGATCTACTTCACAGAATGAAATAAGAAAGCAACTTGAGGCCTTGAAAGTCAGTCGCATAAACGAGAGAGCATGCAGGAGAGAGAGAGCTTTTCTCTCTGCTGCCTCTTCTTAAAGCTCTCTTACGGACAGTTTAGACGCCAAACTTGTGGCGGGTCGAACTGAATAGAAATTAAGAGCAGCCTGGCACGGTTAAGAGCATTGCTTGACATACCAATTGGTTTTATACAACCGCTCTCAACACTGGAGCAGACTTCCTCGTTGGTTTTGGGTCGAATTCAGGCATAACAGCGGCCTCTCACAGAAGTCCTCCACCTGCGAATCCAATACCATTATTTTTTCCCGTTGTGGGTGTGATAGCGAAGCAACGTTTATTTGTATGAAATGAACATATATTAATATGCAATACCATTTCTCCCTACAGTGGAAGAACTGCTCTGGCGCACTGCATGAAAAAGAGGCATGCTTCACCAGCACCCCGCCAAAAGAGCGGCAGAGGCTGACGAACTATTGTCAAAAGTCAGACGAGGCGCACTTAATGGTTTCAGACGGCACGCATGCCGTATTATAAACAATTGGGAAGTCGGAAATCTCTGACTTCCAACTTCAGTGCGTTCAAGACAATTGTTGTGAACCCCCCCCCCCCAAAAAAACGGGCTCCGACTTGGAAAATCATTTCGGAAACACTGGCATCTTTCTAGAATTCCGACCTGAAGATCACTGACGTCATGATTTGACCTCGTTTTTTATAGGAGTTCTCACCTTTCGATCCTTCTCACCAAGGCCAATCACATCGCTCCGAATGTGGATCTAGCGTTCGTCTGCCGATTTGTTCAGCGCGCTGTAGACGTATGAATGCTGACATTTTTCACCCTACTCTATGTATAAAAATCGGTGCTCAAATTACATTCTGAGGTGCTAAATACTCTCGGCCAGCGAACGCTATTGGTGTGTCTAGGCTGGTGCCCCAATGAATCAGTATTTATTGTACTCAAGTCATTATTCTTCCAATTCTTCTTTGTTGAACAACAATGGTATGAGTGTTCTTCCTGTAGCAGTAATAATGCATTTTAATAATGCCATTTGAATTATTGTATTTGATGATTATTGATAATTGGGTGTTGGAAGGCCTTTGCTGCTATAACAGCCTCAACTCTTCTGGGAAGGCTTTCCACTAGATGTTGAAACATTGCTGCGGGGACTTGATTCCATTCATCCACAAGAGCATTAGTAAGGTCGGGTACTGCTGTTGGGCGATTAGGCTTGGCTCGCAGTTGGTGTTCCAATTCATCCCAAGGGTGTTCGATGGGGTTGAGGTCAGGGCTCTGTGCAGGCCAGTCAAGTTCTTCCTCACCGATCACGACAAACCATTTCCATTTGGACTTCGCTCTGGGCATGAGGCCATTGTTATGCCACAATATTGGAACAACAGAATCGTCTAGAATGGCATTGTATGCTGTAGCGTTAAGATTTCTCTTCACTGGAACTAAGGGGCCTAGTCCGAACCATGAAAAACAGCCCTAGACCATTATTCCTCCTCCACCAAACTTTACAGTTGGCACTGCATTGGGGCAGGTAGCTTCCAGAGGCAGTTTGAAACTCGATAGTGAGTGTTGCAACCAAGGACAGACAATTTTTACGAGCTTCAGCACTCGGTGGTCCCGTTCTGTGAGCTTGTGTGGCCTACCACTTTGCAGCTGAGACAATGTTGCACCTAGACGTTTCAACTTCACAAGAGCAGCATTTACAGTTGACCGGGGCAGCTCTAGTAGGGAAGAAATTTGATGAACTGACTTGTTGGAAGGTGGCATCCTGTTGTATGACGGTGCCACATTAAAAGTCACTGAGCTCTTCAGTAAGGTCATTCTTCTGCCAGTGTTTGTCTATGGAGATTGCATGGCTGTGTGCTCAATTTTATACACCTGTCATACCTGAATTTACTAATTTGAAGGGGTGTCCACATACTTGTGTGTACAGTGGGGCAAAAAAGTATTTAGTCAGCCACCAATTGTGCAAGTTCTCCCACTTAAAAAGATGAGAGAGGCCTGTAATTTTCATCATAGGTACACTTCAACTATGACAGACAAAATGAGAAAAGAAATTCCAGAAAATCACATTGTAGGATTTTTTATGAATTTATTTGCAAATTATGGTGGAAAAATAAGTATTTGGTCAATAACAAAAGTTATCTCAATACTTTGTTATATACCCTTTGTTGGCAATGACAGAGGTCAAACGTTTTCTGTAAGTCTTCACAAGGTTTTCACACACTGTTGCTGGTATTTTGGCCCATTCCTCCATGCAAATCTCCTCTAGAGCAGTGATGTTTTGGGGCTGTTGCTCGGCAACACGGACTTTCAACTCCCTCCAAAGATTTTCTATGGGTTTGAGATCTTGAGACTGGCTAGGCCACTCCAGGACCTTGAAATGCTTCTTAGGAAGCCACTCCTTCGTTGCCCGGGCGGTGTGTTTGGGATCATTGTCATGCTGAAAGACCCAGCCACGTTTCATCTTCAATGCCCTTGCTGATGGAAGAAGGTTTTCACTCAAAATCTCACGATACATGGCCCCATTCATTCTTTCCTTTACACGGATCAGTCGTCCTGGTCCCTTTGCAGAAAAACAGCCCCAAAGCATGATGTTTCCAACCCCATGCTTCACAGTAGGTATGGTGTTCTTTGGATGCAACTCAGTATTCTTTGTCCTCCAAACATGACGAGTTCAGTTTTTACCAAAAAGTTATATTTTGGTTTCATCTGACCATATGACATTCTCCCAATCTTCTTCTGGATCATCCAAATGCTCTCTAGCAAACTTCAGACGGGCCTGGACATGTACTGGCTTAAGCAGGGGGACACGTCTGGCACTGCAGGATTTGAGTCCCTGGCGGCGTAGTGTGTTACTGATGGTAGGCTTTGTTACTTTGGTCCCAGCTCTCTGCAGGTCATTCACTAGGTCCCCCCGTGTGGTTCTGGGATTTTTGCTCACCGTTCTTGTGATCATTTTGACCCCACGGGGTGAGATCTTGCGTGGAGCCCCAGATCGAGGGAGATTATCAGTGGTCTTGAATGTCTTCCATTTCCTAATAATTGCTCCCACAGTTAATTTCTTCAAACCAAGCTGCTTACCTATTGCAGATTCAGTCTTCCCAGCCTGGTGCAGGTCTACAATTTTGTTTCTGGTGTCCTTTGACAGCTCTTTGGTCTTGGCCATAGTGGAGTTTGGAGTGTGACTGTTTGAGGTTGTGGACAGGTGTCTTTTATACTGATAACAAGTTCAAACAGGTGCCATTAATACAGGTAACGAGTGGAGGACAGAGGAGCCTCTTAAAGAAGAAGTTACAGGTCTGTGAGAGCCAGAAATCTTGCTTGTTTGTAGGTGACCAAATACTTATTTTCCACCATAATTTGCAAATAAATTCATAAAAAATCCTACAATGTGATTTTCTGGATTTTTTTTCTCATTTTGTCTGTCATAGTTGAAGTGTACCTATGATGAAAATTACAGGCCTCTCTCATCTTTTTAAGTGGGAGAACTTGCACAATTGGTTGCTGACTAAATACTTTTTTGCCCCACTGTATATACAGTTGAAGTCAGACGTTTACATACGCCTTAGCCAAATACATTTAAACTCAGTTTTTCCACAATTCCTGACATTTAATCCAAGTACAAATTCCCTGTCTTAGGTCAGTTAGGATCACCACTTTATTTTAAGAATGTGAAATGTCACAATAATAGTAGAGAGAATGATTTATTAAAGCTTTTATTTCTTTCAACACATTCCCAGTGGGTCAGAAGTTTACATACACTCAATTAGTATTTGGTAGCATTGCCTTTAAATTGTTTAACTTGGGTGAAACGTTTCTGGTAGCCTTCCACAAGCTTCCCACAATAAGTTGTGTGAATTTTGGCCCATTCCTCCTGACAGAGCTGATGTAACTGAGTCAGATTTGTAGGCCTCCTTGCCAGCACACGCTTTTGCCCACACATTTTCTATAGGACTGAGGTCAGAGCTTTGTGATGGCCACTCCAATACCTTGACTTTGTTGTCCTTAAGCCATTTTGCCACAACTTTGGAAGTATGCTTTGGGTCATTATCCATTTGGAAGACCCATTTGCGACCAAGCTTTAACTTCCTGACTGATGTCTTGAGATGTTGCTTCAATATATCCACATAATTTTCCTCCCTCATGATGCCATTTATTTTGTGAAGTGCACCAGTCCCTCCGGCAGAAAAGCACACCCACAACATGATGCTGAAACCCCCGTGCTTCACGGTTGGGATGATGTTCTTCGGCTTGCAAGCCTCTCCCTTTTTCCTCCAAACATAACGATGGTCAATATGGCCAAACAGTTCTATTTTTGTTTCATCAGACCAGAGGACATTTCTCCAAAAAGTACTATCTTTGTCCCCATGTGCAGTTGCTAACCGTAGTCTGGCTTTTTTATGGCGGTTTTGGAACAGTGGCTTCTTCCTTGCTGAGCGGCCTTTCAGGTTATGTCGATATAGGACTCGTTTTACTGTGGCTATAGATACTTTTGTACCTTTTTCCTCCAGCATCTTCACAAGGTCCTTTGCTGTTGTTCTGGGATTGATTTGCACTTTTCGCACCAAAGTACGTTCATCTCTAGGAGACAGAACGCGTCTCCTTCCTGAGCGGTATGGCGGCTGCGTGGTCCCATGGTGTTTATACTTGCGTGCTATTGTTTGTACAGATGAACGTGGTACCTTTGGAAATTACTCCCAAGGATGAACCAGACTTGTGGAGGTATAAAAAAATTTCCTGAGGTCTTGGCTGAATTCTTTTGATTTTCCCATGATGTCAAGCAAAGAGGCACTGAGTTTGAAGGTAGGCCTTGAAATACATCCACAGGTACACCTCAAATTGACTCAAATTATGTTAATTAGCCTATCAGAAGCTTCTAAAGCCATGACATCATTTTCTGGAATTTTCCAAGCTGTTTAAAGGCACAGTCAACTTCGTGTATGTAAACTTCTGACCCACTGGAATTGTGATACAGTGAAATAATCTGTCTGTAAACAATTGTTGGAAAACTTACTTGTGTCATGCACAAAGTACATGTCCTAACTGACTTGCCAAAACTTTAGTTTGATAACACGAAATTTGTGGAGTGGTTGAAAAACAAGTTTTAATGACTCCAACCTAAGTGTATGTAAATGTATTACATGTATGTATGTATTACAGGTCAGTGACACAATTTTTCAGTTCCATAATTCCTGCTTGTTTATCATCCCCGGGGCGCTGGCTTCTGAATGAAAAGAGACAAGCATATTGCCACAGCCGATTCACTGTTGGAATGTGACATGGCGGCGGGGTAGAACGTGGAACGGCATGAAAGGGGCCCTAGAATTGTTGTTGAATCGTTTCATGTTTGACAGTCTTCAAATTCCATCAGGACCATTTGGCGGACCAACCGTCCTCTCTTGGATTCCAGACAAAACCTGCTTAACTAGCCTAATGCTTCTGGCATCTACTGTATGGAGAGCAGTGGCAGATGCTGCTGCTGTTGAAACGTTTAAATGGTTCTGGACACTGGCTTCCTCCACAGCAGATGGCCCTCATCTCGAAGAGGAGGAGAGAAGTGATTGTGCTTCTATTTGATTACAAAATCTATTGAGGAGGAAGTGAGGAAGACAATGAGATTTTCCCATCTATCTACTGTATTGCTCTCCAAGAATAGGCTGAAGTTAATTTCCTCACTTTCTGTTCCCTGTCCATAAGTCATAGGGCAGTGTGTCAGCATTTAAAATTATGTAGGCTATGAAGAAAGTAAGATTTCATTTTAGATTTGTGAAGAAAGTTTAAAGTTGGTGGCTTGATTTTTGTAGCCAGATGTGTTTGTCATAAGTTTGTACTCTTTCTCCCTCTGACCCCTCTTCTTCCTCCTCCTCTCCTTTGAGTGCTCTGTAATTCACACGTTGGTGGAGTAGCAGGAAGCCAAGAGGGGAGAAGACTGAGAAACAGGGTTAATTCTCTCCTCACCACCCTCCTTTTAAAGGAAAATTCCACCCAAAACTATCTTTTGGTAGTCCAGTTGGTTTCATTAGTCCATTGTTGACATAGTCCCAAAATGTTTTGTTTGTCAGCAATCAGCAAGTTTTCAAGATATGTAACTATCAAATTACGGGGACAATTTCTGTATTTTGAAAGTTACATATCTTGAACTGATCTTGCTGACAAGCAACATTTTGGGACTACACTCTTAGAAGAAAAGGTGCTATCTAGAACCTAAAAGTGTTCTTTGGCTGTCCCCATAGGAGAACCATTTGAAAAACTATTTTTGGTTCCATGTAGAACCCTTTACACAGAGGGTTCTACATGGAACCCAGAAGAGTACCTAGAACCAATAAGGGTTATCATATGGGGACAGCTGAAGAACCCTTTTGAAACCCTTCTTTCTAAGAGTATATGTCAACAAGGGACTAATGAAACAAATACCAAAATATCGTTTTTGGGTGGAGTTTTCCTTTAACGGTGTCTGGCAAAGAGAAACGGCAATATCGGTGAGCCGCATGGCCGCCAACTCCAGACTCCTCTGGAATATAAAATCAGCCTGTTAATGCAACTTTCATTACGCTTGTGAAACGTTGAGAAGTGAAGTGATTGGAGCAGACCCCGTCTACATAAATCAACAGTCTCTTCAATGTTTGTCCTCCCTCATCTGAATGGTTATACTGAAATGAGAAAACTTGAAAGGTTCTACTTTATTAGTTGATTTCAGCTTCAGATACTCTGCACAAGTTTTATGTGAACTTAATTGGTTGTTTTGCCTCACTTTGAAGAGTTTTGTTTTCCATTATCACAATCTGGTGGTTAGGCGTTTTCTTTCGCCTCGAGAGGTTAACTGTTGTTTTTTTTCCAGCCGTTTTCAATACATTGAAGTGAAGCACCTGTTTTCATTAATTTAGCGCTAACCCTCTATCTTCTGAGGCGTCGGCTAAATGAGCAAAATGTAATGGTATACTGTCTCTCCTCTGTGACTGTCAATCAAATATGTATCCTTTCACTTTGCCTGACTATATTCCCTTACTGTGTCTCAATGAGAGAGATTTATACTGTATATTTACTATTTCTTTACTAAAGCTTGTTGTAACACATTCCGCATTATGAGAGAATCATTGACTTTCTGTGAGAGTGGAAAACAAAGGAGATCGTCATCACGCTGTTAATTCTGACTCCCCACGTGAAGGTGAACATTTGAAATTTACTGCCCTTATCCAAAATGAGTTTTCCTTCCCTTTTATTTAGAATACAAATATTGATAGCAGTTGGCCAAGATTGTCGACCTCCAGGTTATTGCGCTCGAGTTGATATCATTATGAAGTCTGCGTAGGTGTTTGGTAGCTGGTGTATTTGCACTGTGTTCCTATGAAAGTCAAAGGTCATAAAACGGTCCTCAGGCGTTGTGCACTTAAGATTATCTGAGTACTACAGTAATTATGGGTGCTAAAATATTTGCAGCTGCCACACTGGAAAGGGGAGATGTATTGCATTATATAATATGGTGGTGTGTACAATAACACATTTTTGTAAAGCTGATAATCCAGATGGTTTAGCTTTCTGAGTGATGGTTTGATTTTCATTTTGGCTGCTGCTTTTCTGTTAGCTCGAGGTTGTATTGTATTTCCCAATCAATCAGAACTGTCTAAGAGACACATCAGTGCTGTAAACTGTAAATGGCCATTTGTGTGGAGCCTTGTTTTCAGCTGAGCCAACTCTCTCTGCAGGTCTCCTAGGAGGATTCAGTTGAACTAGTTTGTCAGTGCCCTGGACAGCCAGTTTATCTGGGCTTCCCCTCATAACCCACCCTTTCTGTTTCAGTCGGACCAATACTATACAATGATCTCTGCTCTGCTGCAGTACACAGAGTCTGTCAGGCCACACCGTGGACAGTAGAGGAGAGAGAGAGAACTCTCCCTCTGAGCCTCATTAGGGCTAGATTATGTCAAATACATACTGCAGCCTAGCCTGATTGCTGGAAGAAGAAAAGTGCCCCAGCAGTACTAGAGTGGATATGGTCTGCAGTGCAGCACATGAGATTAAGTTTCTCAGCAATTAAAACCAAAGACAATGTCCCACTCCTTTGAAATGCAGCTAAGAGGTTATCTTTTCCACATTCCCTTACCATCTTATCCATGTTGGGATGGCATGTAGCTTAGTGGTTAGAGCGTTGGACTTGGAACCGAAAGGTTACAAGATCGAATCCCCGAGCTGACAAGGTAAAAATCTGTCGTTCTGCCCCTGAACAAGGCAGTTAACCCACTGTTCCTAGGTCGTCATTGAAAATAAGAATTTGTTCTTAACTGACTTGCCTAGTTAAATAAAGGTCAAATAAACAAAAAATATATCAAATTTTTTTTAACATGCAATCAAGACAGAGGTAAGTAGATGAAGCATTGCCACTTGGCACACACTTGTTGTTTCAATATTAATCAAATTTCAAACAAATGTAATTATAAAGCCCTTCTTACATCAGCTGATGTCATAAAGTGCTGTACAGACCCCCAGTCTAAAACCCCAAACAGCAAGCAATTGAATTGACGTCTGTGCTCAGTGGGTTGTGACAGTTGTAAATGTATCTAGGCGCTAGGCTCATCAACATCACCCTCAAACCCCTGTCGAGTGCTGTTGGGCTGTGGGGTTATGTATCACTCTCCCTGTTTCCTTTCATGTTAGGGATCATATTAATACACTTATTACCGCTGCATGCAATTACCCAGCCGTCTGCGAGGAACATAAAAAAACACTGCTGTCGAGTTTGCAGCCAACCTCTTCATAAACATGATCCACGGGAGTCTAATTAATCAGCTAATAGCATTATCTCTGTCTGAGAGAGAGGAGGTGCCATTCATGTGTGACAATCTTTCTGCTTTTTACCCAAGCTGCCTACACTCACTCTGGTAGATCTGAAATAATAATGGATGGCCCTCATATTTAACGCGTGGTTTTACGTCCAGTTAATGAATGTGTTATCATCACCCTTCACCCGCTCATCCAGCGCCCCTCCCACCACGCGTTACTAATGGTCCCGAATCATTCATCCTTTTTCCCTCCTCCTCCACTCATCTTCTCCTCCACTCATCTTCTCTTCCAATCACCTTATCTATCTTTTAGAGGCCGTAAGTGACTTATGGTGTCACGAATTAGGTTTATTGTGTGCTATTTAAACCCAGTTGCCCCGCCGACTTTTGTGCGGGCTTGTTTTTCTGTTTGTGGCGTTTCGTTATTTCTTGTGGTGTCTGTACCGATTAGATTTAGTCCTGTTTGTTTTTGGACTGTGACTTGACGCGCCCTTGTGTGTGTGGCGTAGCCGTCTCGCTGTTATTTTTGGAATATTAAATCCACGTCCTTCTGAACTACCCTGCTCTCTGCGCCTGACTCCTTCAATCACCACTTTTGGAACTGTGACATCTGGAAAGGGAGACTAATTGAAGGGATAGACATTCGGGATGTTTCCCTGGGTATTCAGAGGGAATGGGGAAAATATATGGACAGTTTCAATTAGACGGCATATCACTCACCCTAGCCAACAGCCCCCATCAGGACTCATGGAGTTTAACACTGGTGTGGAGGTGAAGATCGTGATACCATACATTACTAACTCACTATCTCTTCTGTATGTCCTTTGAATCCGGATTCTGCCTGTGAGAGAGTCTATTGTGTGTGTGTGTGTGTGTGTGTGTGTGTGTGTGTGTGTGTGTGTGTGTGTGTGTGTGTGTGTGTGTGTGTGTGTGTGGCAGTGGTACTCAAGTACTATTTGTGAAGGTCTGGTCACACAAATGTCCTAAGTGGCAAAGATCCGAATAGATAGTCACGTATCAGCATAGTAACAAGCCCCCACCTCACAACCCATGCAACCTCAAATTGTTCACACCCACTTGTTGGCAGAGAAAAATTGTTGCCGTTTAAAAGCAAATTTTCTGCAATTCTACACATTTTGCCATGACTTATGTGTGTTCATATACCAGCGGTCGAAGCTCAACTGAGTTCCAAAAAAAAAGACAAAAGTGTCCGCAGTCCGCCTGTTGAGCATGGCTGTAACGGCTTCATGTAAGACTCCATGGCCTGTAGAGTAGTGCTTTTAACAGCCATAAAATAACTCCAGCCGTGTGGTTGGAATATAGGAACAGCTAGGACATCAATAGCAGGCATTATAGTTAATGAGTGGTGTGTTTCTCACATTAAATGAATCCTGAGACCCTGAGTATCCTACGTAGTGCTGCTATGGTAATCTTGCTCCACACCGTACCAAATGGATACTATACTGAGTGTACAAAACATTAGGAACACCGTCCGAATATTGAGTTGCACCCCATTTTGCCCTCAGAACAGCCTTAATTTGTCAGGGCATGGACTCTACAAGGTGTCAAGCGTTCCACATGGAAGCTGGCCCATGTTTACTCCAATGCTTCCCACAGTTGTGTCAAGTTGGCTGAATCTCCTTTGGGTGGTGGATCATTCTTGATACACATAGAAAACTGTTGAGTGTGAAAAAACCAGCAGCGTTGCAGTTCTTGACACACTCAAACCTGTGCACCTTGCACCTACTATCATACGCCGTTCAAAGGCACTTAAATGTTTTGTCTTGCCCATTCACTCTCTGAATAGCACACATACACAATCCATGTCTCAGGGCTTCAAAATATTTTGTTAACCTGTCTCTTTCCCTTCATCTACACTGATTGAATTGGATTTAACATGTGACATCAATAAAGGATCATAGCTTTCACCTGGATTCACCCGGTCTGTCATGAAAAGAGCAGGTGTTCCTAAATGTTTTGTACACTCGGTGCATATGACTGTGGGAAATTGATTTGATGCAGGTAGAATAAGCGCATATAACAGAGCGGACCTGAGTCCCCACACTGCCGTAGCAGTCCCTGCAGTGCGGCCCCAGCCCCAACTACACTGGTGATTGCAGATAAGAGCTGTGTTTGTGTGGCTTTATTAACGCATTTCTACCACAGTTTGCACCATCTCTGTGTGTCATTAACAGGATAATCAACTTGTTTATCCCTGAATGAGGCTAAGCGAGATAGATGGACACCTTTTACAGTACACACACACAAGTTTACACACAGCATGGGTACACACACACACACACACACACACACACACACACACACACACACACACACACACACACACACACACACACACACACACACACACACACACACACACACACACACACACACACACACACACACACACACACACACACACACACACACACACAGGTATACAGACAGACAAAGGTGCACGCACAGACACTATGCAGACACACATGGATGGAGGTATGATTCATTCCTTGTTGGATCCACCAAATGCTGTAGATTTCATTATTTTCATTTTGAACTACAGCAGAATTGTTTCAAGTCACCCAATTGAGCACTGCATTATATTACTATGGGATTTAAACATTTATTAAGTTTTCTTGCAATGTTAACTCAAAAGTCAGAAAATGTCAAATTTAAATGCTGTTTTGTATTTTCCTCAAACTGGACCGTCCCAAACATGACTAATCTACATCAAACAGTCTCTGTGAGTTGAAGCAGTGACTAGCTTCCAAGTCTTTGAAGATATTTCTGAAAATACTCTCCTAAATCTGTATCTCCTGAGAAGCTGTGCTAGCAGTGGGTTTTCTGTTGACTTTGTGCTTAGCCTGGAGTCTTTAAGTGCAGCGCTGCGGCTGCCTCCCCCAACCTCTCCTTAAGCCCTTCTGTGGCTTCAATTCAGTTCCTGTCTGGCTTGCGGGTGAGGTTAAAATGGCTATTCTTAATCTTTAAGTACCTCTGATATCAGCCAGGGATTTTTAATAAAACTCACTTTAACCTAAAGGCTTTATATAAAACTCACTTTTTCTGTTTTCATATCCGGCCATTACTTCATTCAAAGTATTATAATGGGGTAATTTGTTTCATTTGTTTGAATGAAATGTAGCCCTGTGGGTGTTTTCATCCGGTGTAATTACTTTGTAAAATTGTTATGAGTATGAATTGTTATAAACATAAGACGTGTTATATTATGGTCTGTATCTTTTGCCATGGATGGCATTTTCTGAGGAGGCATTCATGGATGAAGTGCAGTAACAGTACAGCATGTTGCCAGCCTGCCTGCTTCCTTAGAGAGCTGGAGTTGCTTAACAGCTATCCATGTCCTTAGCCAAATCAAACCAAAGCCCCTCTTCAAATACATTTAACTATGTACCCAAATGCAAGGTAACAAACTGGAGAGGTTGTCGGGGTTTATGTGAATTCCTTTGTGTCCTATTGGCTTTCAGACCAATGGCTCAATTTCATGGCATCATGTTTTGTTTAAGCTGCACTCAATCTGTCATGTTTTACAAATAGGTCTAAAGAGTTTGTAGTATGTGACAGTGGGGTGTTGTTAAATCACATATATTACTTGGATTTGTAATCAGCTAAGTGGATCCGAAAGAATCAGAAATGGGAGGGGGGCAGAAACTCAAGGGGAGAATTGTTTGCATAATTTGCCACTAGTCTGTCATTGATTTCGAGATTAAACATTTGAGGTGCATTGACAAGAATAAATAGCAGCTCTTTCCCTGGTAATCACTGGTCATTGGCATTTACACTTAACTGGGTCTCTCTGAAGTGACTGGGACGCGGCTGGCAATAAATAAGACGGCAGAGACTTTTACTGCTCTCTCTCACTGGTCACGTCAGGATTCTATTGAGAAGACAGAGGGTAGGAGAGGATGGATGTGAGAGAAATTAAAATCTAATCAGAGAGGGTCCCTATGAGGTCCTGAGAGAGGCATTCATTTAACACCAGTAGCAACACCAGGACAGCGTTTTTCCTAGTTAGAACAATGACTGTAGGGTATACGTGTCTAGTTAAATAAAGGTTTGATTACTTTTTTTTTTTTAAACCGAAGGACATACTATCTGAGAATGACTTTTCACATCAACCAAACTATAGCAGTCCAGGTGGTAATGTCCATTATTAGATGACCAACCATTCCCTTAGATGTTTGCTGTTCATTTCCAAAGGTTACCGTATTAAGTAATGTTGGTAACAGTGTTTAGATCCCATCTTTCCACCCACATTGTTGTCAACTCGATAAACAAGGTTGATGAATGTCATGCCTTTTACTAAGAAATAGTAATCCGCCTGGTATGAACTGTATCTTCCTACAGATCTGAATGTACCACCCAATAAAATGAGTGCATCGCTGCATTAATCCCATGTTCCAAACAGCTTGTTAGTAAGCAGATGCACAGAGACACAGAAACATTCTGAAGAGGGATTTTCTGAAATAATTCCCTTATTTCTAAAATGCTTTACTAATTCTGTGTGTGTTTGTGCGACTGCCTGCCTATAGGTTCTGAGTCCGTAGTTTGCTTGTAACATACTGTAACGGCTTTCTTCTGTGGACGAAGGAGCGGACCAAAGCGCAGCGTGGTTAGTGTTCATCATGTTTAATAAAGACAATAAACATGAACACTACAAAATACAAAACAACAAATGTGAAAAACCGAAACAGTTCTGTCTGGTGCAGACACAAGAAGACAGAAGACAACCACCCACAAAACCCAACACAAAACAGGCTACCTAAATATGGTTCCCAATCAGAGACAACACAAAACACCTGCCTCTGATTGAGAACCATATCAGGCCAAACATAGAAACGGGAAAACTAGACACACAACATAGAATTCCCACTCAGCTCACGTCCTGACCAACACTAAAACAAAGAAAACACAAAAGAACTATGGTCAGAACGTGACACATACAGAAGAAGTAGATTCTCAGATCCATGTGAAATGGGAGAGTTGTTTAGATTGTGTGCCACGGTGTATTCAGAATCGCCTAATTAAACTTGTCTAAAATTGGAAGTAATTGGACCGCTTCCAACTCTCATCAGGACCGTTTCCAATTCTTGAAACGCTTCCCTGCATGTGGTATTCTAAACGTCTGATCTCTGTCAAATAGCAACTAATGATAGTACCTCTATCTCCACAAGCCAAAATATTTGTCACTTAATTTGGTATAATAAACACACACAATAGGCTTCAGATACAGTGGGGAGAACAATTATTTGATACACTGCCGATTTTGCAGGTTTTCCTACTTACAAAGCATGTAGAGGTCTGAAATTTTTATCATAGGTACACTTCAACTGTGAGAGACGGAATCTAAAACAAAAATCCAGAAAATCACATTGTATGATTTTTAAGTAATTAATTTGCATTTTATTGCATGACATAAGTATTTGATACATCAGAAAAGCAGAACTTAATATTTGGTACAGACACCTTTGTTTGCAATTACAGAGATCATACGTTTCCTGTAGTTCTTGACCAGGTTTGCACACACTGCAGAAGGGATTTTAGCCCACTCCTCCATACAGACCTTCTCCAGATCCTTCAGGTTTCGGGGCTGTCGCTGGGCAATACGGACTTTCAGCTCCCTCCAAAGATTTTCTATTGGGTTCAGGTCTGGAGACTGGCTAGGCCACTCCAGGACCTTGAGATGCTTCTTACGGAGCCACTCCTTAGTTGCCCTGGCTGTGTGTTTCTGGTCGTTGTCATGCTGGAAGACCCAGCCACGACCCATCTTCAATGCTCTTACTGAGGGAAGGAGGTTGTTGGCCAAGATCTCGCGATACATGGCCCCATCCATCCTCCCCTCAATACGGTGCAGTCGTCCTGTCCCCTTTGCAGAAAAGCATCCCCAAAGAATGATGTTTCCACCTCCATGCTTCACGGTTGGGATGGTGTTCTTGGGGTTGTACTCATCCTTCTTCTTCCTCCAAACACGGCGAGTGGAGTTTAGACCAAAAAGCTCTATTTTTGTCTCATCAGACCACATGACCTTCTCCCATTCCTCCTCTGGATCATCCAGATGGTCATTGGCAAACTTCAGATGGGGCTGGACATGCGCTGACTTGAGCAGGGAGACCTTGCGTGCGCTGCAGGATTTTAATCCATGACGGCGTAGTGTGTTACTAATGGTTTTCTTTGAGACTGTGGTCCCAGCTCTCTTCAGGTCATTGACCAGGTCCTGCCGTGTAGTTCTGGGCTGATCCCTCATCTTCCTCATGATCATGATCACCACGAGGTGAGATCTAGCATGGAGCCCCAGACCGAGGGTGATTGACCGTCATCTTGAACTTCTTCCATTTTCTAATAATTGCGCCAACAGCTGTTGCCTTCTCACCAAGCTGCTTGCCTATTGTCCTGTAGCCCACCCCATCCTTGTGCAGGTCGACAATTTTAACCCTGATGTCCTTACACAGCTCTCTGGTCTTGGCCATTGTGGAGAAGTTGGAGTCTGTTTGATTGAGTGTGTGGACAGGTGTCTTTTATACAGGTAACGAGTTCAAACAGGTGATTATGATAAAAATTACAGACCTCTACATGCTTTGTAAGTAGGAAAACCTTCAAAATCGGCAGTGTATCAAATACTTGTTCTCCCCACTGTATATGGTATTTATGATTTATGAAAGAATAAATCCCGCCCCTGCCGTCTACCACAATCCAGGGAGATTTACATGAGTCTCTCACTGCTGGATCCCTGCTCAGATGCAGCAGCTTACCTTGCGGGCGTTGTGAGCGAGTTTATGATAGGCAGAAAGGTGTGGAGGATCACCAGTGAATCCCCAAGGGCTCTGAGTCCTACCATCAGCTCCTCTTCATCTCCTCCCCAGCCCCTAGATACAAGACAGGGCTGTTTCTCCACATCTATTAGGCCTGTAAATGTGATGTACACACTAACACGCCACTGTATTTCTGTTCGCCATCGTTAAAAATGGTAACTACTTTTTTTGCAACCATCTTTCATCATAGGATTACACAGCAGCACCCGGTATGAATTTTTTATGATTTCTGTGAGAGAACGGTGAGGAATGGAGTCTCTGAATGTGCTCTCATGAGAATTGAGATACAGGGGAGGGGAAGTTGAATAAGGGATGGGAGGGGGGGGGGGGGGGATGGTAAGGAGAAGGAAAGGGGAAAATGGAGGGAAAGAGTAAATAAAATATTAGTGGAGTGTTTGTGTGTACTGCACTAAGCTGACTGTCTGTGTCCAGTGGCAGTGAAGTGTGTGAAACAGAGAGGGAGAGGTACAATCTGAATAATGTTGCTGCAAAGAGATGAAAACAAGAACATAACTGAAGACAGTGGTGTCTCCAGTCCTGAGTCTGCAAGGTAAATGCTCTGAAGCTTAAGTGCGTATAGCCAGCCACACAAGATTAAACATACGTCTCATATCAGCTCGCTATTTGCATATAGCAGGACAATAAATAAAAATGAATTATCAGGGCTGGGTGGAGGCAGGACAAACACAAATTCTACCCCAACGGATTGTTCTTTCAAATTGAATAAACGTGCTTAATGCAAGCAAACATGCAAATTAGAGTGTAGACAGTTTATTTGTGTGTGTAACGGCGTTCCTCTCTCTCTTCATAAGAAGAGGTGGAGTAGTGATCGAGCCAAGGCGCAGCGGGTTGTGAATACATGATGATTTATTAAATAAACAAAACAGACAAAGACGAAAAACGAACTATACTTGATATAACTAACAAAAATAACAAAACGATGTAGACAGACCTGAACAAACGAACTTACAAATACACGAAGCACGCTGACACAGGAACAGACTACATAAACGCACGAACAAACCGAAACAATCCCGTATGGTGCAACTTCGACACAGACACAGGAGACAATCACCCACAAACAAACAGTGAGAACACCCTACCTAAATATGACTCTTAATTAGAGGAGAACGCAAAACACCTGCCTCTAATTAAGAGCCATACCAGGCAACCAAAACCAACATAGAAACAGATAACATAGACTGCCCACCCAAAACACATGCCCTGAACTAAACACATACAAAAACAACATAAAACAGGTCAGGACCGTTACAGAACCCCCCCACTCAAGGTGCGAACTCCGGGCGCACCAGCACAAAGTCCAGGGGAGGGTCTGGGTGGGCAGTTGACCACGGTGGTGGCTCCGGCTCTGGACGCTGTCCCCACACCACCATAGTCACTCCCCGTTTCTGTCTTCCCCTCCCAATGACCACCCTAAAACTCACATCCCCTAAATAAACGGCCAGCACCAGGAGAAGGGGCAGCACCGGGACAAGGGGCAGCACCGGGACAAGGGGCAGCACCGGGACAAGGGGCAGCACCAGGATAAAGACCAGCACCGGGACAAGGGGCAGCACCGGGACAAGGGGCAGCACCGGGACAAGGGGCAGCACCGGGACAAGGGGCAGCACCGGGACAAGGGGCAGCACCGGGACAAGGGGCAACACCGGGACAAGGGGCAGGTCCCGGCTGATATACTCTGGCAGATCCCGGCTGTGGGACTCTGGCAGGTCTATGCAGGCTGACGGCTCTCGACGCTCATGGCAGGCTGACGGCTCTCGACGCTCATGGCGGGCTGACGGCTCTCGACGCTCATGGCGGGCTGACGGCTCTCGACGCTCATGGCGGGCTGACGGCTCTCGACGCTCATGGCGGGCTGACGGCTCTCGACGCTCATGGCGGGCTGACGGCTCTCGACGCTCATGGCGGGCTGACGGCTCTCGACGCTCATGGCGGGCTGACGGCTCTCGACGCTCATGGCGGGCTGACGGCTCTCGACGCTCATGGCGGGCTGACGGCTCTCGACGCTCATGGCGGGCTGACGGCTCTCGACGCTCATGGCGGGCTGACGGCTCTCGACGCTCATGGCGGGCTGACGGCTCTCGACGCTCATGGCTCTCTGACGGCTCTGGCTGCTCATGGCTCGCTGGCGGCTCTGGCAGATCCCGTCTGATTGGCGGCTCTGGCAGATCCCGTCTGGTTGGCGGCTCTGGCAGATCCCGTCTGGTTGGCGGCTCTGGCAGATCCCGTCTGGTTGGCGGCTCTGGCAGATCCCGTCTGGTTGGCGGCTCTGGCAGATCCTGTCTGGTTGGCGGCTCTGGCGGATCCTGTCTGGCGGACGGCTCTAGCGGCTCCTGTCTGGCGGACGGCTCTAGCGGCTCCTGTCTGGCGGACGGCTCTGTAGGCTCATGGCAGACGGGCGGCTTTGCAGGCTCATGGCAGACGGGCGGCTTTGCAGGCTCATGGCAGACGGATGGCTCAGACGGCGCTGGGGAGACGGATGGCTCAGATGGCGCTGGGGAGACGGATGGCTCAGATGGCGCTGGGGAGACGGATGGCTCTGGCCGGATACGGCGCACTGTAGACCTGGTGCGTGGTGCCGGAACTGGAGGCACCGTGCTAAGGATAAGCACCTTCCTACTAGTGCGGGGAGCAGGGACTCTCAAAGCCTACTCTATCCCTGATGCGAGGTACCGGCACTGGTGACACCGGGCTGAGGACAAGCACATCAGGATTAGTAGGGGGAGAAGATACAGTGTGTTCAGGGCTCTGGAGACGCACAGGAGGCTTTGTGCGTGGTGCCGGAACTGGAGGCACCGAACTGGATACACGCACTACAGAGAGAGTGCGTGGAGGAGGAACTGGGCTCAGGAGACGCACTGGTAGCCTAGTGCGTAGTGTAGGCACTGTAGGTACTAGGCTGGGGCGGGGAGGTGGCGCCGGAAATACCGGACCGTGGAGGCGTACTGGCACTCTTGAGCATTGAGCCTGCCCAACCTTACCTGGTTGAATGCTCCCGGTCGCCCGACCAGTGCGGGGAGGTGGAATAACCCGCACCGGCCTATGTAGGCGAACCGGGGAAACCATGCGTAAGGCCGGTGCCATGTATGCCGGCCCGAGGAGACGCACTGGAGACCAGACGCGTTGAGCCGGCCTCATGACACCTAGCTCAATACCCAATCTAGCCCTACCAGTGCGGGGAGGTGGAATAACCCGCACTGGGCTATGCACTCGTACAGGAGACACCGTGCGCTCTACTGCGTAACACGGCGCCTGCCCGTACTCCCGCTCTCCACGGTAAGCCTGGGAAGTGGGCGCAGGTCTCCTACCTGCCCTAGGCCCACTACCTCTTAGCCCCCCCCAAGAAATTTTTGGGAATTACTTACGGGCTTTTTGGGCTTCCGTGCCAGACGCGTTCCCTCATAGCTCTGGTTCCTCTCTCCGGTAGCCTCTGCTCTCCTCAGTGCCTCCAGCTGTTCCCATGGGAGGCGATCCCTACCAGCCAGGATCTCCTCCCATGTGTAGCAACCCTTTCCGTCCAATATATCGTCCCATGTCCATTGCTCCTTCTAGTAGTGATCGAGCCAAGGCGCAGCGGGTTGTGAATACATGATGATTTATTAAATAAACAAAACAGACAAAGACGAAAAACGAACTATACTTGATATAACTAACAAAAATAACAAAACGATGTAGACAGACCTGAACAAACGAACTTACAAATACACGAAGCACGCTGACACAGGAACAGACTACATAAACGCACGAACAAACCGAAACAATCCCGTATGGTGTAACTTCGACACAGACACAGGAGACAATCACCCACAAACAAACAGTGAGAACACCCTACCTAAATTTGACTCTTAATTAGAGGAGAACGCAAAACACCTGCCTCTAATTAAGAGCCATACCAGGCAACCAAAACCAACATAGAAACAGATAACATAGACTGCCCACCCAAAACACATGCCCTGACCTAAACACATACAAAAACAACATAAAACAGGTCAGGACCGTTACAGTGTGGGGGATCTTAGGACTGAGATGTCATTTTGTAAATCCCCATTAGCTTCCAGTGAACAATTCAGAACAACAGCATTGTGGCATGAGGTGGCAGCTCGGTCTCTGAATGTACAAACACATCCTGCGAGCGCCCCTCTGATCCCTACTCGAGTAAATGGAGAGTGGGCAATTTCCCACCCGTGTGTGTGCATGTAAGATGTTTTCTTTTTTTTTTAGAGCATAAAAACACAGCACAAATGGAGACCAATCATGCACTGGGAATTTATGGAGTGCTTTTAACATGGCTGGTTTTCAGGCATTTAGAAGGACCAAGTGAGACAGACCAGAGGGTAGGAGGATGAGGGGTGGAGAGAGAGTTGGGAGGTAGTGGTGAAAATCAAATCAAATTTTATTGGTCACATACACATGGTTACCAGATGTTAATGCGAGTGTAACGAAATGCTTATGCTTCTTGTTCCAACAGTGCAGTAATATCTAACAAGTAATCTAACAATTCCCCAACAACTACCTAATACACACAAATCTAAAGGGATGGAATAAGAATATGTACATATAAATATATGGATGAGCGATGACTGAGCGGCATAGGCAAGATGCAATAGATGGCAAAAGATACAGTATATACATATGAGATGAGTAATGTAAGATATGTAAACATTATTAAAGTGGCATTATTTAAAGTGACTAGTGATCCATTTATTCAAGTGGCCAATGATTTGAGTCTCTATGTAGGCAGCAGCCTCTCTGAGTTAGTGATTTCTGTTTAGCAGTCTGATGACCTTGAGATAGAAGCTGTTTTTCAGTCTCTCGGTCCCAGCTTTGATGCACCTGTATTTACCTTGCCTTCTGGATGATAGCGGGGTGAACATGCAGTGGCTCGGGTGGATGTTGTCCTTGATGGCCTTCCTGTGACATCGAGTGCTCTAGGTGTCCTGGAGGGCAGGCAGTTTGCCCACGGTGATGCGTTGTGCAGACCGCACCACCGTCTGGAGAGCCTTGCAGTTGAGGGCGGTGCAGTTGCCGTACCAGGCGATGATACAGCCTGACAGGATGCTCTCATTGTGCATCTGTAAAAGTTTGTCAGGGTTTTAGGTGACAAGCCTAAAGAATGGGAGAGGGGAGATATGTACATCATATCTACTGTATTTGCAGTGTAAAACTAGCTCTCTGGCTTCCTGGAAGAGCTGAAGGTGCTTTAAACTTAGAATCTGCAGTTGAAACAATAACAAAGCTACCACCCCACCTTGGTTTTGGTAAAAATTGAAGGATGGTCTTGGAGAAGTGTAACCACTCTCAAATTCATAGACGGAGCTATGGATGCAAGGACTGATTAACCATGGTATAAAAATGATAGTTTCAACCATGTTTGAGGCTATACAGTGTTAGTTATTTACAAACATTGGAGTAAAAAAGCTTATATTGTAGGTTCTGATGGGGTACGACAGTTGATCTAAGCTCATGAGGCATGTATAAGTATATATTCTTGAAGAATCAATGGGTATACAGGATATAATTAATTTTGAAGTCAAAAAATGGATGTAGCAACTAAGGATTCTAGCTTGAAAGGAAACAAATATTAGCTGCAGAGTTAGCAGGAGAACAGAGAGATGAGAGAGTGTGTGAGGATGGGACAGTGGAACTCAGTTTCAGGTCAGTGCTGTAGTGCTAACATATCACATTTTACAAGGTTGTCATGGAAGGTAAATCAATGGTATACTGGAACCTATTGTAAGACTGTCTGTGTCTGGGACATTTGTGTTCCAAGGGAAGTTTGTCTGTGTTGCGAGTACCAATACTTTTTCAGAGCAATATACTGTGTTTCTCTATACATGACTCTAGAGTTTTTGGTATTTGATGTCGTCACTCTGCCATAGTTCATTTTGTGCGGCACTGTTGACATTAGTTATTTAATTCAAACACTCTGACTCTCTCACTCCCTCCCCCCTTCTCTTTCTAGCTTTCTCTCTCCCTCTCATCTCTATTGCACTGCTCTGTTCTGCCCCGCCTGTCTTCTGTTCATCTTGTCTTTTCCTCCCCTCCTCTCCTTTTACTCCTTTCACTCTGCAATTTTAAAGGTGCAATTCCACACACACACCAGCGCTGGCAAGATTTCTTCCCATTCATTACTGACCAAAGTGTTCTCCCCTCACAACGCAACTTTGCAGATTGGATAATGCATGAACTACCTCAAGACAAGTTCTTTCAACACTCATCATCCCTTTAGGAAAAGGAATGCTAATGCTTCGTGGAAGGAGATGGATGAAATGAGACCAAGAGTATTCTCAACATGGAACTCTGAAAGTGTAGGTCGCAAGTCAAACAAGAACAAAAATGTGTAGCATGTCACAACAAGAAGAAGATTGGGCTGAGAAAAAAAACTTAAGTACTCTTAAGTTGCCTAACTGCACTTCAAGTTCCCAGAAGCACCAGCTCCTCTGTGAAATAGAATACAATAATATTGGAGAAAACTACCTAGACTGCATTCTCCATTAACTTGCATGAATGCATCGATGTGCTTCAGATTCTGCACTTAATAATGGGTCTCGAATCAAAGCGGTGATGTCACTGTGACATGGTGCCAGAACTTCTGAGGCTGCATCAAAGGCCATCATCCAATAAAACGACGGCTTCATAAAGACATGAAATTCATCCCTCAAACTTCTTCATTGATTGCCGCCTTCCTTCACTCTCTCCCCATCTCTCTCTCTCCCTCTCCCCATCTCTCTGTCCCTCTCATCCTCATGATGTCTCCTCACACTATGGAGCTTCAACCGCTGCATATCCCTCACAGGGACCTCCTGGAGGCAGGTACTGTTTTAGCCTCATTTCCACCATTTTGGCATTGTACAGTCATTGTGATGGGTAATTTGGTGGTAATTTACGCTGGGCCGTGGCCCCTGAAGGAATCCCATTTCACAGTGATGAAGGCTGTCTCTGGGATGACTGTGTACCTTGCTGAGCTACAGAATGGGCTACCCCCCCCCCCCCACCCAAATTTTAGCAGGGATAATTGGCAGTAGCCAAGGCTTTTCCACTGGCCTTGAAAACAAAGTAGGGCAGAGGGTTATACCTACAGTACTATATGTAGTGTTAGTGTGTAAGTCTGGAGGACATTCTCTGCACTACTGTCTCAGTCCATCAGATGGAGATATTAAGAATGGATTGTGGTCATGGATCATGCCCTGCAGACAGGCATCCTAGCTAAGTGAGCCTGCTGGTATTATAGTTCCTCTGTGTGTGCAGCTGGTCTCTAATAATGACATCCATGGAGAGTGGTAGCTAATGGCCACATCATTGACTGTGAGTTGAATGATTGGCTCAGTAACAGGGAGACAGGAGCAGGTGTGTATTTAGTAAACCGCATTAAGATGCCATTTTCATAATTCTTCTCAGGTTGGGTGCAGTTACATGTAATGTTGTGTGGAGCCGGAGCGGGCAGAGGGCTCTCTTAGTGCTCTTCAAAAGGCCCTCGTCGCTCATAATTAGGGGAGCCATTTGAAGACACGCTGAGAAGAAGAAACAGCGCCACAAGCGTCTCGAGGGGGACGGCCTCAAAGCCCAAGAACCTTTTAGAGAGAGGGATAGAGAGAGAGGGAGGGAGGGAGGGAGAGAGAGAGAGAGAGAGAGAGAAAGAGAGATGAAAAGGACCACTTCGCTTGTTTATGTACAAGAACAGAAAGTGCTCAAGTTGCTAGTAGAATGAAAAGAATATTACAAACATAACCATCGAGACTATTGTCAAAAGTATACTCTGCATAATGTGTTTTATAGTGCGAGCATTGTGCATTTATGTTTGAAAGTTTTCATGAGAGAGAGAGAGAGAGAGAGAGAGAGAGAGAGAGAGAGAGAGAGAGAGAGAGAGAGAGAGAGAGAGAGAGAGAGAGAGAGAGAGAGAGAGAGAGAGAGAGAGAGAGAGAGAGAGAGAGAGAGAGAGAGAGAGAGAGAGAGAGAGAGAGAGAGAGAGAGAGAGAGAGAGAGAGAGAGAGATCAAAAGGACTACTTCTGTGCCTCCCGGGTGGCGCAGTGGTCTAGGGCACTGCATCGCAGTGCTAACTGCGCCACCAGAGTCTCTGGGTTCGCCCCCAGGCTCTGTCGCAGCCGGCCGCGACCGGGAGGTCCGTGGGGCGACGCACAATTGGGCTAGCGTCGTCCGGGTTAGGGAGGGTTTGGCCGGTAGGGATTTCCTTGTCTCATCGCGCTCCAGCGACTCCTGTGGCGGGCTGGGCGCAGTGCACGCTAACCAAGGGGGCCAGGTGCACGGTGTTTCCTCCGACACATTGGTGCGGCTGGCTTCCGGGTTGGAGGCGCACTGTGTTAAGGCTTGGTTGGGTTGTGCTTCGGAGGACGCATGGCTTTCAACCTTCGTCTCTCCCGAGCCCGTACGGGAGTTGTAGCGATGAGACAAGATAGTAATTACTAGCGATTGGATACCACGAAAATTGGGGAGAAAAGGGGATAAAATGTATTTTAAAAAAAGAAAGAAAAAAAAAGAAAAGGACCACTTCTTGATTGTTATGTACAAGGACATACATGTCTGTTGCACTATAAAGTGTTAGAAAATCCTTTGGCTAAATAATGCTCATGGTAAGAGACAGCAGATCATTCATCTATGTAAATGCCACAGAAGCACTGGACCTTAAGAGTTTTTCTCTTTAAAAACAGGGTTTATTCCCACATAAACTACTTAACAATACTCAAGCTCCAAATTATGGACACACACAGAGAGCACTGTCCTCACCGTCAAGGTCATTGTGGATGCGGTAAGTTGGAGGGAGGTTTGAAAAATGTAAAATTTAGGACATGAGTAAAATGTCTGACTGTCAATTACTAATCTGGGTAAATTATGCACTAGAGATTAATAAAATATGACACCTGATTGATTACCCTGTCATTCAGTCTATCACTCCCTAACCATTCAGTCTATCTATTCCCTAACCATGAGGAAATATGCTTGAATCAAAATATATTTTTTAAACATACCACATAAACTAATTGATATTCCTTAGCCTAGAATTGACTCCACAATTGTTTGGTAATGTATCACATTCATTACCTCTCATAAGCAGTCTCTCTCCAGCACTCTGTTCTCGCTCACACACTCTCGCTACTCCCCTTCTCTCCCCTCTTTCTCCCTCTCCATCCAATGCTCTCCACCACCCCCCATCAGTGGTGTAAAAATACTTTAAAGTACTATTTAAGTCGTTTTTTAGGGTATCTGTACTGAACTTTACTATTTATATTTTTGCCAACTTTTACTTCACCACATTCCTAAAGAAAATAATGTACATTTTCCCTGACACCCAAAAGTACTCGTTACATTTTGACAGGAAAATGGTCCAATACACACACTTATCAAGAGAACAGCCCTGGTCATCCCTACTGCCTCTTATCTGGTGAACTCACTAAACACAAATGTTTCATTTGTAAATTATGTGTGAGTGTTGGAGTGTGCCCCTGGCAATCCGCCCATAAATAAAATAAATACAATTATGCCCTCTGGTTTGCTTAATATAATGAATTTGAAAGGATTTATAGTTGTACTTTTGATACTTAAATACATTTGAACAATTACATTTACTTTTGATACTTAAGTATATTTAGAGTAGACCAAATACTTTTAGACTTTTACTCAAGTAGTAATTTACTGGGTGACCTTCACTTTTACTTGAGTCATTTTCTATTAAGATATCTTTACTTTTACTCAAGTATGACAATTGAGTACTTTTTCCACCACTGCCCCCCATTGCTCTCTCATTGACCCCCTTGTCATCTCTTTCTTCATCTCTCTCTGGCTTGATTCAGTGAGGTAATCATTTACCAACTACACTGCTCAAAAAAATAAAGGGAACACTAAAATAACACATCTTAGATCTGAATGAATGAAATATTCATATTAAATACTTTGTTCTTTACATAGTTGAATGTGCTGACAACAAAATCACACTAAAATTATCATGGAAATCAAATTTATCAACCCATGGAGGTCTGGATTTGGAGTCACACTCAAAATTAAAGTGGAAAACCACACTACAGGCTGATCCAACTTTGATGTAATGTCCTTAAAACAAGTCAAAATGAGGCTCAGTAATGTGCGTGGCCTCCACGTGCCTGTATGACCTCCCTACAATGCCTGGGCATGCTCCTGATGAGGTGGCGGATGGTCTCCTGAGGGATCTCCTCCCAGACCTGAACTAAAGCATCCGCCAACTCCTGGACAGTCTGTGGTGCAACGTGGCGTTGGTGGATGGAGCGAGACATGATGTCCCAGATGTGCTCAATTGGATTCAGGTCTGGGGAACGGGCAGGCCAGTCCATAGCATCAATGCCTTCCTCTTGCAGGAACTGCTGACACACTCCAGCCACATGAGGTCTAGCATTGTCTTGTATTAGGAGGAACCCAGGGCCAACCGCACCAGCATATGGTCTCACAAGGGGTCTGAGGATCTCATCTCGGTACCTAATGGCAGTCAGGCTACCTCTGGCGAGCACTAGGAGGGCTGTGCGGCCCCCCAAAGAAATGCCACCCCACACCATGACTGACCCACCGCCAAACCGGTCATGCTGGAGGATGTTGCAGGCAGCAGAACGTTCTCCACGGCGTCTCCAGACTCTGTCACATCTGTCACATGTGCTCATGTGCTCAGTGTGAACCTGCTTTCATCTGTGAAGAGCACAGGGCGCCAGTGGCGAATTTGCAAATCTTGGTGTTCTCTGGCAAATGCCAAACATCCTGCACGGTGTTGGGCTGTAAGCACAACCCCCACCTGTGGACGTCGGGCCCTCATACCACCCTCATGGAGTCTGTTTCTGACCGTTTGAGCAGACACATGCACATTTGTGGCCTGCTGGAGGTCATTTTGCAGGGCTCTGGCAGTGCTCCTCCTGCTCCTCCTTGCACAAAGGTGGAGGTAGCGGTCCTGCTGCTGGGTTGTTGCCCTCCTACGGCCTCTTCCACGTCTCCTGATGTACTGGCCTGTCTCCTGGTAGCGCCTCCATGCTCTGGACACTACGCTGACAGACACAGCAAACCTTTTTGCCACAGCTCGCCTTGATGTGCCATCCTGGATGAGCTGCACTACCTGAGCCACTTGTGTGGGTTGTAGACTCCGTCTCATGCTACCACTAGAGTGAAAGCACCGCCAGCATTCAAAAGTGACCAAAACATCAGCCAGGAAACATAGGAACTGAGAAGTGGTCTGTGGTCACCACCTGCAGAACCACTCCTTTATTGGGGGTGTCTTGCTAATTGCCTATAATTTCCACCTGTTGTCTATTCCATTTGCACAACAGCATGTGAAATTTATTGTCAATCAGTGTTGCTTCCTAAGTGGACAGTTTGATTTCACAGAAGTGTGATTGACTTGGAGTTACATTGTGTTGTTTAAGTGTTCCCTTTATTTTTTTGAGCAGTGTATATGAGTCCTACTAGCTGCTCATCTCTGGTCTCCTGAGGAAGTGCTTGTGCTGAAGGGAGTGATAATGACCACACCACACTACCTTTTCCCGGAGCGCCACAGGATTACCGTCCTCCTCTCCTCCCCTTGCTGTCACTCTCTCCCTCTCTCCCCTCAGCCAGGTGATGTATAAATACAGCCATGGATCAGTACCGACCAATGGGAGAAATGTATCATTAAGTCTCCTCGCCCCCCGTAACCTCTTTGACTTTTAGATCAGTTCAGCGTACTTCTCTACACCCAAGCCCCACTCTGTTCCCTACTCTGAGGACATGGTCTATACTGTGTATCTAGTACTGTGAACAGCCCTCTGAGGACATGGTCTATACTGTGTATCTAGTACTGTGAACAGCCCTCTGAGGACATGGTCTATACTGTGTATCTACAACTGTGAACAGCCCTCTGAGGACATGGTCTATACTGTGTATCTAGTACTGTGAACAGCCCTCTGAGGACATGGTCTATACTGTGTATCTAGTACTGTGAACAGCCCTCTGAGGACATGGTCTATACTGTGTATCTACTACTGTGAACAGCCCTCTGAGGACATGGGTCTATACTGTTTATCTACAACTGTGAACAGCCCTCTGAGGACATGGTCTATACTGTGTATCTACTACTGTGAACAGCCCTCTGAGGACATGGTCTATACTGTGTATCTACAACTGTGAACAGCCCTCTGAGGACATGGTCTATACTGTGTATCTACTACTGTGAACAGCCCTCTGAGGACATGGTCTATACTGTGTATCTACAACTGTGAACAGCCCTCTGAGGACATGGTCTATACTGTGTATCTACTACTGTGAACAGCCCTCTGAGGACATGGGTCTATACTGTGTATCTAGTACTGTGAACAGCCCTCTGAGGACATGGTCTATACTGTGTATCTACAACTGTGAACAGCCCTCTGAGGACATGGTCTATACTGTGAACAGCCCTCTGAGGACATGGTCTATACTGTGTATCTACAACTGTGAACAGCCCTCTGAGGACATAGGTCTATACTACTGTATGTAGCTACTACTGTGTTTTCCTCTCTGAGGACATGCTCTGAGGACATGAGTCTATACAGATGTAGGATCTTAAATTGAGCCAGTTTGCTACAGCAGCAAAATAATTCTGCAGCAACAGGAAATGTGAATTATCATATGGATTATAATTAATGCCCATTTTTGTCGGGGTTGATAGATTTTTTGTAAGGGAAAATTACAAACTTCAGAAGCCTTTTTAAAACCTCAAATACACTACACATTTTACATTTCCTGCATATACTCTGTAGCTAATACTGTGAACAGATTAGGAGCCCTAAATTAGCCTTTCCACACTGCTTTCACCCAGTGTGATGGAATGGAGTCATAAAACAGATTGTGACAGTGCTTTGGGGACTCGTGTGCTCCACGACTATAACTGGGAATGGAAAAGACGGTAAGCCTTGAGTGAGCAAGATCACTGATTTACTCTTGTGTGTATAAGGAGGACTGATGGTATTCAACTTGAACACTTGTTTGGGAGTGTACAATTGGATAGATAGGCTTAATACTGTCTGTGTACAGCATTGTGAGGCTGAATAAGCATTAAAGCCCTCTGAATCCTCTGTGAGAGTGTAATTACATATTCCATATCTGCAGCAGGCATATATCTCTTCCATATCATTATCATGAAATCTATATTCTGTCAGCTCCATGGCGCTATAATTTGGTTCTGAAGTATATTCACAAATAAGGTGCATGTAGATTTGAAGATGTAATGTTTTTTATACTGGGGAAAAATAATCATTCAGTCACTACTACACAGCAGTCATAAAAAATAGATGTGATTTGAATGAAAGCCCCGCGAGCCAATTAGCAACGGTAGTTTGAACAGGAAAGTGGGTCGATTGCTCACAGAGCAATGTGTGGGAGGGGGTAGGGGGAATTCATATACAGAGAGAAATGTAATTTCCAGAAAATAAAGTTATGTTCCCACCTTGATTCATTGTCAATAGTTACTTTTCTGCACCTGTGATTCAAGATGGAATTGGAAAGTGGCATCTCTCTTTCTTTCTCTCTAAATCATTGGGCTACACAGGAAGAGACTGACATTGTTTTCTTTCTTTCCCCAGCCACTTACTCCTTTTTTACATAATAGTTGAAATACAGTATATTCCATGTTTTACATGATAGACAGGTGAATCTGACAGTATCGACCCAAGGTGTCTGTGCAACTTCAGAGACTATTTGAGCTCAGTTAACTAAAGCCCACGGCATCCGCTCAGGGAGCTAACATTAATCTTCAGATTTGAGATATAGTTGTGTGACAATGTAGTCAAGCAAACTTCATACACTCCCCCTTTAACCACCTCTCCACAGTCATCCCAGGTCATCTGTATGCCAGAAGACGGGTTAGCCCACTGAACTAAAGCCGCACCCACTGGGCAAAACCGGTTGAGTCAACATTGTTTCCACTTCATTTCAACAGACAAATTCTATGTGATTACGTTGAATTAATGTGGAAAACTGATTGGATTTGAAAAAAGTAATCAAAGGGAATTTCTTAATTTTTCCACACAACATTTAACCTAAATCTAATGAAATGGTGACCTTTTTTTGTTGACTTCAAGTTGAATTCAGGTTAGTTGACAACTCAACCAAATGTAAATCAAAACTAGAAGTTGAAGTGAGGTCTGTGCTGTGCCCAGTGGATAGTCATTAGCTTGGGGAGTTAAAGCAAGTTTTTGGTCGCAGCCAAAGTTTTTCATCATGCAAGAGTGGCTCACACATTTATGGCTGATACAATGTAATGTACCTTATAATGACTCATAGATAGGTCATGCAGTCACCTACCTCTCCATTTCTTATTGTCTATCATTTTCCAGAAGGTAATCTTAGCATTCCCGCTGAGATAAAATGATTACTTTTAATGAATGTAGATCAGAGAGAATGGTTTGCACGGAATCAAATGGGACAACTGATGCCACCGTGCAGAGGGCAGTCAAAGCCGAATAGTAATGTTATCATACTGAGCACAGCACGGAAGCAGTAGTCTGTAAAGTACAGGAGTCGGATGAGGGGGAGGGGAGTTTTGCATTACGCGTAGGAGTGGCAAGTCTAGTCCGTTCCTTCGAGCACAATGAACTGTACGCTACAGCTGGCTGTTACGTCTAGTCTAGTCTATGAGACCAGGCTGGGCTACAGGAGGAACAAAAAAAGTGGCAGTTTACTGTTGTGGTCTTACCTACTGTTTTAAAACCGCTACCTGATCTGCTATGGCAGCGATCATGGGACTCCCATATCCAGTTCGGAAAGAAGGTAGCACAGCGCAAACAGGATGCCTTGCCCCACTCATGGATAACCACCGAGCCAAAATAACCAGAAGTGTTCATTCCAAGCTACCATGGTGATAGTAAATGCAATTTATTATTTTTATTAATTCCGTTTTCTGTCAATTTACAGGAATAAGATGTGTTGATACGTGGACACGCACTGGCGGCGCGCTCGGTGGTCGTGTTTGATGTAACCTACCTTTGACAGGTACTGGTCAGAGCTCTTGCAGACGTGTCGAACCAAGCACCGTTGTAGAACCGAGGTGAGTTATTTTATTAACTACCTAATTATTAAATGCTTAATACATTAGTAACCCTGACAACGCTGTATATATGTCCGCAGTAGCCTATATGACTGGACAGGCAACGCTATTAGGCAACCAAACTGGGTTCATGTATGCTCGGGGTCTGTTAGGGGGACAAACTTTATTTGCATCAGTTTTTCGTAGCCTTAATGACGCCGGGTTGTTAGGCTATGTGTCTATTAAACTAGATAAAGTCAACATGCGGACAACTTCGTTTATTGAGGTTTCCATTTTTTTGTGGTTTTAATTCAAATCAGCGGGTAATGTGAGCTAACCTAACCATGTCAATCAGTTAGGCTCTTAAAGGGAATACATTTGAACAGTAACTAGTAGGCAACTAGAAGCCTAGCATAAAACATTTTACCAAATGATTGCGAAAGAAATCCACTTATATGTGGGTATAAAATTTGACTAATTACAGATCATGTTGACGCCAATGAACAATTTAAAACATTGTAATACATTGTTCATTTATAGTGTATTTATTTTCTTATCCTCATTCATCCATCCCCAATTTGTCTACGCTCATTCTTTCACTCTCTTCCCCGCTCTCTCTCTTCTCCCCTCTCGTTTTTATTCTCTCGACAGCTTTTAGTGTGTTGTTATCGCCCTGTTTTCATGTTTCATGTTTTTATGCGTGCGCTATCTTGCATAAATATATTTTGTCCCCCTACACCAAACGCGATCACCACGCAGGTTAAAATATCAAAACAAACTCTGAACCAATGACATTAATTTGGGGACAGGTCGAAAAGCATTAAACATGTATGGCAATTTAGCTAGAGAGGCAGGACTTGCAGCGCGATCTACGTCAGAAATAGGAATGACTTCTATTTAGCCCTTGGTAACACAGACGTTCGTTGGCGCAATAATTGAATAACATGGATTTCTACATTTATTTTGCGACGCATCGTGTCCGGTCTGGTCAGCATGTTATGCTCCAACGGGTTTCACGCTGGCCTAGAATTTTGATAGCTAGTTCAATTCTTTATCCTACTCAGGACCCACTTGTAAGCTACAATTTAAAACAGCCCCACTCATGTGAAGTATTCGTGCATTATTTCTTACCCCATTATTAACGCGCCTTGCTGCTGTTCGTCATCAACGATTCACGTTCTGAATAAATAATAATTCCAGAACTAACAGTCAACTGCGACTATGCCCTGGGCGCTGTGTGTTCAACACATCCTGTAATCCATGTCAAAGATGGTTAGAATAGATTTTCTATAACTATTCACACGTTGTCAAATTGGTTATATTTTTTACATAAAGTATTCTTGAAATTCTAAAAGGAGGTCATGGCTGCTCAAGAGCAATTGACATGCTTCAGATTTGATGACATCAAATTTGATATCATGGAACCATTGGAGTAGCATATGGGCGTCAGATGGAATGGTCTAGATTTGTTCTTGAATATTAAATATGACTGGGAATTGCTAATCGGTTACACTGCCTACCCAGCTTAACCACTACTCATGGCTCTGAAGATGACCCTAAGGTCAGTGGGGTGTTCATCTACCAAGGCTTTGTAATGGGTTGAATTTAAAGCCTTGATGTATGAGTCATTTTTTATGAAATTAACCTTGAACATATTGTGAGAACTTATTTTCAGTATGTTTTAACTACGTTTAATATACTGTTTTAGTTCATAAGATATGATATTCCAAAAGTGACTGGTTTTTATTTTTTATTTTTTTATTTTTCACCTTTATTTAACCAGGTAGGCTAGTTGAGAACAAGTTCTCATTTACAACTGCGACCTGGCCAAGATAAAGCATAGCATTGTGAACAGACAACACAGAGTTACACATGGAGTAAACAATAAACAAGTCAATAACACAGTAGGGGGGAAAATTTGTCTTATATACATTGTGTGCAAAAGGCATGAGGAGGTAGGCAATAAATAGGCCATAGGAGCGAATAATTACAATTTAGCAGATTAACACTGGAGTGATAAATCATCAGATGATCATGTGCAAGTAGAGATACTGGTGTGCAAAAGAGCAGAAAAGTAAATAAATAAAAACAGTAAGGGGATGAGGTAGGTAAATTGGGTGGGCTGTTTACAGATGGACTATGTACAGCTGCAGCGATCGGTTAGCTGCTCAGATAGCAGATGTTTAAAGTTGGTGAGGGAAATAAGTCTCCAACTTCAGCGATTTTTGCAATTCGTTCCAGTCACAGGCAGCAGAGAACTGGAAGGAAAGGCATCCAAATGAGGTGTTGGCTTTTGGGATGATCAGTGAGATATACCTGCTGGAGCGCGTGCTACGGGTGGGTGTTGTTATCGTGACCAGGGAACTGAAATAAGGTGGAGCTTTACCTAGCATGGACTTATAGATGACCTGGAGCCAGTGGGTCTGGCGATGAATATGTAGCGAGGGCCAGCCGACTAGAGCATACAGGTCGCAGTGGTGGGTGGTATAAGGTGTTTTAGTAACAAAACAGATGGCACTGTGATAGACTGCATCCAGTTTGCTGAGTAGAGTGTTGGAAGCTATTTTGTAGATGACATCGCCGAAGTCGAGGATCGGTAGGATAGTCAGTTTTACCAGGGTAAGTTTGGCGGCGTGAGTGAAGGAGGCTTTGTTGCGAAATAGAAAGCCGATTCTATATTTGATTTTGGATTAGAGATGTTTAAGAACTAATTTGTCTTTCGATTCCTGTCAACCCTGTATTTTTTAGTCAAGTAGATGATTAGCTTTCGATTAAACTAGATCACTATGAAAGATGGCGTCCGACATGTTGAGGCTTGATTTGCTACTATTTTCATTGTATAACCATGGTTTTTTATGGCTAAATATGCACATTTTCAAACAAACAATATATGTATGTTGTAATATGATGTTACAGGAGTGTCATCGGAAGAATTCTGAAAAGGTTAGTGAAAAAAATTATATCTTTTGGCGATGATAACGATATCGCTCCCTTTGGCTTGAATTCATGCTGGGGTGACGTTTGCACATGTGGTATGCTAACTTATCGATTTATTGTGTTTTTGCTGTAAAACGCTTAGAAAATCTGAAATATTGTCTGAAATCACAAGATCTGTGTCTTTCCATTGCTATGCTTTGTCTATTTTTATGAAATGTTTTATGATGAGTAAATTGGTCATACACGTTGCTCTCTGTAGTAATTCTAGTCGCTTTGGTGAGATTTGTGTTGGTGGCTGCAATGGCAAACTATGATTTATACCTGAAATATGCACATTTTTCTAACAAAACCTATCCTATACCATAAATGTGTTATCAGACTGTCATCTGATGAGGTTTTTTCTTGGTTAGTGGCTATCAATATCTTAGTTTAGCCGAATTGGCGATAGCTACTGGTGTTGAGAAAAAATGGTGGACAAAGAAAAGGGTGTCTTTTGCTAGCATGGTTAGCTAATAGATTTACATATTTTGTCTTCCCTGTAAAACATTTAAAAAATCTGAAATGGTGACTTTATTCACAAGATCTGTATCTTTCATTAGGTGTCTTGGACTTGTGATTTAATGATATTTAGATGCTACTATTTAAATGTGACGCTATGCTAGCGATGCTAATCAGTGTGGGGGGGTGGGGGGGGTTCCCGGATCCGGGTTTCTGAGGCAGTAAAAGTTAATATGAGTCTGGAAGGAGAGTTTACAGTCTAGCCAGACACCTAGGTATTTATAGATGTCCACATATTCTAGGTCGGAACCGTCCAGGGTGGTGATGCTAGTCGGGCGGGCGGGTGCAGGCAGCGAACGGTTGAAAAGCATGCATTTGGTTTTACTAGCGTATAAGAGCAGTTGGAGGCCACGGAAGGAGTGTTGTATGGCATTGAAGCTCGTTTGGAGGTTAGATAGCACAGTGTCCAAGGAAGGGCCAGAAGTATACAGAATGGTGTCGTCTGCGTAGAGGTGGATCAGGGAATCGCCCGCAGCAAGAGCAACATCATTGATATATACAGAGAAAAGAGTTGGCCCGAGAATTGAACCCTGTGGTACCCCTATAGAGACTGCCAGAGGACCAGACAACATGCCCTCCGATTTGACACACTGAACTCTGTCTGCAAAGTAGTTGGTGAACCAGGCAAGGCAGTCATTAGAAAAACCGAGGCTACTGAGTCTGCCAATAAGAATATGGTGATTGACAGAGTCGAACGCCTTGGCCAGGTCGATGAATATGGCTGCACAGTACTGTCTTTTATCGATGGCGGTTATGATATCATTTAGTACCTTGAGCATGGCTGAGGTGCACCAGTGACCGGCTCGGAAACCGGATTGCACAGCGGAGAAGGTACGGTGGGATTCGAGATGGTCAGTGATCTGTTCATTAACTTGGCTTTCGAAGACCTTAGATAGGCAGGGCAGGATGGATATAGGTCTGTAACAGTTTGGGTCCAGGGTGTCTCCCCCTTTGAAGAGGGGGATGACCGCGGCAGCTTTCCAACCCTTGGGGATCTCAGACGATATGAAAGAGAGGTTGATCAGGCTGGTAATAGGGGTTGCGACAATGGCGGCGGATAGTTTCAGAAATAGAGGGTCTAGATTGTCAAGCCCAGCTGATTTGTATGGGTCCAGGTTTTGCAGCTCTTTTTTTTTCTGCTATCTGGATTTGGGTAAAGGAGAAGCTGGGGACGCTTGGGCGAGTAGCTGCGGGGGGCTGAACTGTTGACCGAGGTTGGAGTAGCCAGGTGGAAGGCATGGCCATCCGTTGAGAAATGCTTGTTGAAGTTTTCGATTATCATGGATTTATCGGTGGTGACCGTGTTACCTAGCCTCAGCGCAGTGGGCAGCTGGGAGGAGGTGCTCTTGTTCTCCATGGACTTTACAGTGTCCCAGAACATTTTGGAGTTAGAGCTACAGGATGCAAATTTCTGCTTGAAAAAGCTAGCCTTTGCTTTCCTGACTGACTGCGTGTATTGGTTCCTGACTTCCCCGAACAGTTGCATATCGCGGGGACTATTCGATGCTATTGCAGTCCGCCACAGGATGTTTTTGTGCTGGTCGAGGGCAGTCAGGTCTGGAGTGAACCAAGGGCTACATCTGTTCTTAGTTCTGCATTTTTTGAACGGGGCATGCTTATCGAAGATGGTGAGGAAGTTACTTTTAAAGAATGACCAGGCATCCTCAACTGACGGGATGAGGTCAATATCCTTCCAGGATACCCGGGCCAGGTCAATTAGAAAGGCCTGCTCGCAGAAGTGTTTTAGGGAGCGTTTGACAGTGATGAGGGGTGGTCGTTTGACCGCGGACGCGTAGCGGATACAGACAATGAGGCAGTGATCGCTGAGATCCTGATTGAAGACAGCAGAGGTGTATTTGGAGGGCAAGTTGGTCAGGTTAATATCTATGAGGGTGCCCATGTTTACGGATTTAGGGTTGTAACTGGTGGGTTCCTTGATGATTTGTGTGAGATTGAGGGCATCTAGCTTAGATTGTAGGACTGCCGTTTAATAATTCTATCAAGAACTTTCAGCTAAAATGCATTAGGAAACTCCCAAGAAGTATATATGAGCTCTGAAAATGTTAAGTTTCTGTTGTTTCTTCAAGGCCATTTCAGTCATAATATTTTCTGGCCATTGCAGAAATAGCCTCTGTTTTATTCTAGGGATGTATACCTTTCCAATCAATTTGTTTTGTGTCTTTGTTTTACAGCATTATGATTTGTATTCTATTGGGGTAATCAATTGAGGGGCTATGTGTTCTATGGAAAATAATGAAGTATGTGGAAAGTGTTCCACAAGTCATGACGCACTAGCAGACTGGAACTGACCTTCTGTGGAGTTGGATTCTTTTCCAGAAAACATATAGCGCCCCGAGTTTATTATCCCTTCACCATCCACTGAAGTAGCGAGCAAATTTACTAGATTGCTACAGTAGTTGCCATGGTGACCAAACAAACAGACTTGCTAGTTTAGCTAGCCCTAGCTTGCCATTAACCAGCAGCATACCACCCTGCATACCACTGCTGGCTTGCTTCTGAAGCTAAGCAGGGTTGGTCCTGGTCAGTCCCTGGATGGGAGACCAGATGCTGCTGGAAGTGGTGTTGGAGGGCCAGTAGGAGGCACTCTTTCCTCTGGTCTAAACAATATCCCAATGCCCCAGGGCAGTGATTGGGGACACTGTCCTGTGTAGGGTGCCGTCTTTCGGATGGGACGTTAAATGGGTGTCCTGACTCTCTGAGGTCATTAAAGATCCCATGGCACTTATCGTAAGAGTAGGGGTGTTAACCCCGGTGTCCTGGCTAAATTCCCAATCTGGCCCTCAAACCATCATGGTCACCTAATAATCCCCAGTTTACAATTGGCTCATTCATCCCCCTCCTCTCCCCTGTAACTATTCCCCAGGTCGTTGCTGCAAATGAGAACGTGTTCTCAGTCAACTTACCTGGTAAAATAAATAAATAAATAAAATTATGAAAATCCAATTCAACAATGCCAATAATGTTTTCGTTTCAACCTTTGCTTTCAAAAGCAGCTCAAACATAGAATATGTAAGAATTAACTATAGCCATTGAATTCTACCGTGCAAATGTACTGTGTGTTATAGGGACATAATGCACGCTCTAGAATGCCCTTCAAGCCAATCAGAAACAAGTATTTAACAATGCCATGGTATAATTAAGCAATAAGGCATGAGGGTTTGTGGTATATGGCCAATATACCATGGCTAAGGGCTGTTCTTACGCATGACGCAATGCGGAGTTGCAATATACCACAAACCCCTGAGGTGCCTTACTGCTATTAGAAACTGGTTACCAATGTTATTAGAACAGTAAAAATACATTTTTTTGTCATACCACCCTCAGCCAATCAGGATCCAGGAGCCAAACTATCCGGTTTATAATATTATGTTAACACCAGTTGGAGAATTTTTCATTTTTCAAAATCCTAAACCAGCTTTTTCCTGCAATCTAGAGGCATTATCATTCTGCTTAATTCTATTTAAAATTATCTTCCTGACTGGGGGTTATTTTTTTAAAGAAACGAAATTTGCTTCTCTGCGTCTCTGCTAAAATCTGGGTAAAAGATTGAAAGGAATGTGATCTGAGGGCCACGTGCCACTGTGTCCCCTATGGGCATGACTCCTCTGACTATTACCATGTCAGGGGCATGAAGCATCTGACTCTAACCATGTCAGCCTGCCAGGTTTGGCTTTGGACATTGTTCAGTTCACCAACAGCCGTAACCTCATAATATATTTTTCATATTTATTTTCCATTAATGCTGTTAGCTACAAATCTCTGCATACACTTTTTGTGATTCTAAACTTAACCTATACGTATATATTTCCCAAATTGACCTTCTCCTGTAACATACAGTATATATATGTAACACATGTAAGCCCTTTACTATTGCCCTTCCAGAGAGAACATTTGTTCCATTCAAGGTTTAAACATTCTCTCTCTCCCACCTCCTTATCCCATCATCATTCAACCTATCACTGGCTGGCTTTCTATTTCCCTAACATAAATTAAAGGGTTTGCTTGTATCCCTCATCTGCCTGAACTTGTCAATTTGAGTTCATTGGGATGGAAACGAGGCAGTGAGGGAGAGAGATTGGGAGAATATTAAGGACTACAGGTGTTGGCAATGACAGTGATTTGATTAAGAATACAGAGGTGCTGCTCTAGCTTCCTGCTCATGCTCAGCCACCACAGCCCAGTATCAGCCGCACTCAGCAGAGTACCGTGCGTTGGCGGAGGAGAGGATCACGTATTGAGTTGTCCTTTCACTTTCAAATTGCCCTCAAATTAATGTCAAAAGTGGTTTACGACACAATCGCTGTGATGAGCAAATAAGTTTATGCCATTAAATTCTGTCAATTTGTATTCTGTGTGCGGAGGAAGTGTATTTGATTTCTACATCTATTAGTGTTTCATTTTATCTGTAGCATTATACAGACAGTTAGAATGATGGCGGAATGGAAACAGCTCAGACAAGCTCCCCTGGTAACACTCACAGTTTACAGGCAACTTAGAAACCCCAAACTTCCTGGAGTGCTCCTCTCAAACTGTATGTCATGACTGATTTGCTACCCTTCTTTAACTTAGGCGAAACCTGGATTCTCTCAGTTATGGGAATCGGAGCTTGCAAAGCTTTATGGCCTTGTCTAACATCCATGGCGGCTATGAACTTCACTAGAGCATACACACCGTACCGCCAGTAACTATGTTGTGTAGATGAGAGGCCATCTACACAACATAGTTGGGCTCTTGTGTCTCTGAGTTATAGTCCAAGGGAGTTACATTGGCATTCCGGAGAGGAAAAATGGATTTAAATTATTTATCATCCTATGGATGGCAGAGGTTTGTACAGTGGTGGCTGTTGTGGCCTTCTCTTAAGGTAATAAAAAGAAAAACAGACACCGTCCTCACAGGAGACCCTTCCGAAACACATTGGGCCAGAATGGTAACAGTAAAGAAGTCAATGTGTGAAGTCAATGTGATACCTCCATCACACTGGCTTGCGAAGCAACTAATGGGATTTCCCTGCTCTGCTCTGACTTTTTGGTATTGGCCAAAAATTACAAGCCAATTTACACAGAATTTGTCCTATATGAAACAGCCATAGAGGGGACCCATACCTTGTCGTAAAAGTGACTGATCCGTCACTAAGACCTGGCAATAAGTATACAGTAAGAATAGCAGTGTTTCTGAAGCTCTCTCATGTTACCCAGCTTCTCTCAGTTGTTATGCAACCATTCAGAAAATTAACATCCCTTCATCATGAAGCCCTTTGAAAAGCCATAAGACTAAAACAGGACAGAACCTAACCTGAGGTTTTAATTAAAGATACTAAACGCGGGAAGCGACAGAACATCCCACGGTACCGTGCTTATTTACCCAAGCGAACACCAGGATTGTTTATTGTAAAAGAAGCTCCCGTAGTGGGTTTGAAACAAGTGCCAATTCTAGAGCAGTAAATCGCTCTCAGGTATCAACCATCTTCCTGCACAAAAAAAAACATCCCTTCTGAACCCTCATTAGTATTCTCTGTAGTGCATTCGTAGCTGACCATTACATCCCATGCCCTGGGGCAATAACAAGGGGGCGTGCGGTATATTTCAGGAGGCCAAAGATGTTGAGCAAAGCCCCTGGAGACCCGCTGCCCTGAACCTGACCCCCTCGGTCCAAACTAAAGCCAATCTACCATGATGTGACTGTGACTAGGGTTGCAAAATTATGGGAACTTTCAATAAATTCCCTGGTTTTCCAGAAATCCATGTTGAAGGATTCTGGATTTCCTGCTTATTCTTTCCTGATTCCGGGAATCCTCCGACCAGGATTTTGGGAAAACCAGGGAATTTATTGAAAATTCCAGGACTTTTGTAACCCTAAATTAGTCAGTGTGTCACGCACTACTGTCAATGGCAGATGTATGGAGCGGGTTGAATCATGGACTGTTGGCCTTTTATGGAGAAACAAATGTATGTTGCAGTATATATATTTGAAATATGTAACATCCAGGGGGGCTTTACTGTCAGTATTCATTAGTAATGATATACAGCACCGGTCAAAAGTTTGGACACACCTACTGATTCCAGGGCTTTTCTTTAGTTTTAATTTCTACATTGTAGAATAATAGCGAAGACACCAAAACTATGAAATAACACATATGGAATCACGTAGTAACCAAAAAAGACAGGAAAATTTAAAGAACTTTGAAAGTTTCTTGAAGTGCAGTCGCAAAAACCATCAATCGCTATGATGAAACTGGCTCTCATGAGGACCGCCACTGGAAAGGAAGACCTAGAGTTACCTCTGCTGCAGAGGATAAGTTCATTAGAGTTAACTGCATCTCAGATTGCAGCCCAAATAAATGCTTTACAGAGTTCAAGTAACAGACACATCTCAACATCAACTGTTCCGAGGAGACTGCGTGAATCAGGCCTTCATGGTCGAATTGCTGCAAATAAACCACTACTAAAGGACAGCAATAAGAAGAAGAGACTTGCTTGTCCAAGAAACTTGTGCAATTAGACCTGTGGAAATCTGTCCTTTGAGCTGATGAGTCCAAATTTGAGATTTTTGGTTCCAACTGCCGTCTCTTTGTGAGACGCAGAGTAGGTGAACGGATGAGCTCCGCATGTGTGGTTCCCACCGTGAAGCATGGAGGAAGAGGTGTGAGGGTGCTTTGCTGGTGACACAATCTGTGATTTATTTTGAATTCAAGTCACACTTAACCAGCATTGCTACAACAGCATTCTGCAGAGATACGCCATCCCATCTAGTTTGCGCTTAGCGGGACTATCATTTGTTTTTCAACAGGACAATGACCGAAAACACACCTCCAGACTGTGTAAGGACTATTTGATCAAGGAAAGTAATGGAGTGCTGCGTCAGATGACCTGGCCTCCACAATCACCTGACCTCAACCCAATTGAGATGGTTTGGAATGAGTTGGACTGCAGAGTGAAGGAAAAGCAGCTAACAAGTGCTCAGCATATGTGGGAACTCCTTCAAGACTGTTGGAAAAACATTCCTCATAAAGCTGGTTGAGAGAATGCCAAGAATGTGAAAAGCTGTCAAAGGGTGGCTACTTTGAAGATTCTAAAATCTAAAATATATTTCGATTTCTTTAACACTTTTTTGGTTACTACATGATTCCATGTGTTATTTCATAGTTTTGATGTCTTCACTATTATTCTACAATGTAGAAAATAGTAAAAAAATAAAGAAAAACCCTTGAGTGAGTAGGTGTCCAAACTTTTGACTGGTACTGTATATGAGACAAAGGCTTACTGTGATACATGCTTAAATCATAGCCAGGAAGTCTCTTTAAAGGCCCACTGCAGTCAAAACCGTACTTTCCTGTGTTTTATATATATTTCCATACTAAGAGGTTGGAATAATACTGAAATTGTGAAAATAATGATAATGCACTTTTAGCTTAACAGCTGTTTGAATAGACAGCCTGAAATGTCAGCCTGTTTTGGTGGGAGGGAGTTTTGGTGTGCCTGATGTCTAATATTAAGGTAGTCTCGAGGTGTTGCTCGCCTGAGGTATAGTACCTCATGATAAGCTGTAGACCACACTATCTACCAAGAGAGTTTTCATCTATATTTTTCGTAGCTGTCTATTTACCACCACAAACCGGCGTTGGCGCTAAGACAGCACTCAATGAGCTCTAAGGCCAATAAAATGCTCATCCAGAAGCAGCGCTCCTAGTGGCTAGTGATTTAAATGCATCCATTTCACCTCATTTCTACCAACATGTCACATGTGCAAACATAGGGAAAAAAACTGTAGACCACCTTTACTCCACACACAGAGACGCGTACAAAGCTCTCCCTCGCCCTCCATTTGGAAGATCTGACCATAATTCTATCCTCCTGATTCCTGCTTACAAGCAAAACCTAAAGCAAGAAGTACCAGTGACTCGCTCAATACGGAAGTGATCAGATGACGCGGATGCTATTGTACAGGACTGTTTTGCTAGCACAGATTGGAATATGTTCCGGGATTCATCCAACGGCATTGAGGAGTATACCACCTCAGTCACCGGCTTCATCAATAAGTGCATCGACAACGTCGTCCCTACAGTGACCGTACGTACATATCCCAATCAGAAGCTATGGTTTACAGGCAACATCCGCACCAAGCTAAAGGCTAAAGCTGACGCTTTCAAGGAGCGGGACACTAATCCGGACGCTTAAAGAAATCCCGCTATGCCCTCAGGCAAACCATCAAACAGGCAAAGCATCAATACAGGACTAAGATTGACTCCAATGACACCGGCTCTCACGCTCGTAGGATGTGGCAGGACTACAAAGGGAAACCCAGCCGCGAACTGCCCAGTGAGGCGAGCCTACCAGACGGGCTAAATGCCTTTTATGCTCGCTTCAAGGAAAGCAACACTGAAGCATCCATGAGAGCACCAGCTGTTCTGGGCGACTTTGTGATCAAGATCTCCGTAGCTGATGTGAGCAAGACCTTTAAACAGGTCAACATTCACAAGGCCACAGTGCCAGACGGATTACCAGGATGTGTACTCAGAGCATGCACGGACCAACTGGCAAGTGTCTTCACTGACATTTTCAACCTCTCTCTGACCGAGTCAGTAATACCTACATGTTTCAAGTAGACCACCATAGTTGCTGTGCCCAAGAAAGTGAAGGTAACCTGCCTAAATGACTACCACCCCGTAGCATTCACGTCTATAGCCATAAAGTGCTTTGAAAGGCTGGTCATGGTTCACATCAACACCATCATCCCGGAAACCGTAGACCCACTCCAAATTGCATACCGCCCCAATAGATCCACAGATGACTCAATCACACTCCACACTGCCCTTTCCCACCTGGACAAAATATTCACCTATGTGAGAATACTATTCATTGACTACAGCTCAGCGTTCAACACCATAGTGCCCACAAAGCTCATCACTAAGCTAAGGACCCTGGTACTAAACACCTCCGTCTGCAACTGGATCTTGGACTTCCTGAGGAGCCGCCCTCCAGGTGGTAAGAGTAGGCAACAACACATCTACCACGCTGATCTTTAACACGGGGGCCCCTCAGGGGTGCGTGCTTAGTCCCCTCCTGTACTCCCTTTTCACCCACGACTGCATGGCCAAGCATGACTCCAACACCATCATTAAGTTTGCTGAGGACAACGGTGGTAGGCCTGATCACAGACAACGATGAGACAGCCAATAGGGAGGAGGTCAGAGACCTGGCAGTGTGGTGCCAGGACAACAACCTCTCCCTCAACGTGAGCAAGACAAAGGAGATGATTGTGGACTACAAAAAAAGTAGGGCCGAGCATGCCCCCATTCACATCGACAGGGTTGTAGTGGAGTGGGTCGAGAGTTTCAAGTTCCTTGGTGTCCACATCACCAACAAACTATCATGGTCCAAACACACCAAAAAAGTTGTGAAGAGGGCACGACAACAACTTTTCACCCTCAGGAGACTGAAAAGATTTGGCATGGGTCCCCAGATCCACAAAAAGTTTGACAGCTGCACCATCGAGAGCATTTATTTATTTTATTTTTTATTTAACCTTTATTTAACCAGGTAGGCAAATTGAGAACACGTTCTCATTTACAATTGCGACCTGGCCAAGATAAAGCAAAGCAGTTCGACACATACAACAACACATAGTTACACATGGAGTAAAAACAAACATATAGTCAATAATACAGTGAAAAAGATAAAAAAAATAAGTCTATATACAATGTGAGCAAGTGAGGTGAGATAAGGGAGGTGAAGGCAAACAGATATATGTATAAATAAATAAAAATATAAAAAGGCCATGGAGGCGAAGTGAGTACAACACAGCAAGTAAAATAAAAACTAGAAAAAACACTGGAATGGTTGGTTTGCATTGGAAGAAAGTGCAAAGTAGAGACAGAAATAATGGGGTGCAAAGGAGCAAAATAAATTAATAAATAAATACAGTAGGTAAAGAGGTAGTTGTTTGGGCTAAATTGTAGATGGGTTATGTACAGGTGCAGTAATCTATGAGCTGCTCTGACAGCTGGTGCTTAAAGCTAGTGAGGGAGATAGGTGTTTCCAGTTTCAGAGATTTTTGTAGTTCGTTCCAGTCATTGGCAGCAGAGAACTGGAAGGAGAGGCGTCCAAAGGAAGAATTGGTTTTGGGGGTGACTAGAGAGATATACCTGCTGGAGCGCGTGCTACGGGTAGGTGCTGCTATGGTGACCAGCGAGCTGAGATAAGGGGGGACTTTACCTAGCAGGGTCTTGTAGATGACCTGGAACCAATGGGTTTGGCGACGAGTATGAAGCGAGGGCCAGCCAACGAGAGTGTACAGGTCGCAGTGGTGGGTAGTATATGGGGCTTTGGTGACAAAACGGATGGCACTGTGATAGACTGCATCCAATTTATTGAGTAGGGTTTTGGAGGCTATTTTGTAAATGACATCACCGAAGTCGAGGATTGGTAGGATGGTCAGTTTTACAAGGGTATGTTTGGCAGCATGAGTAAAGGATGCTTTGTTGCGGAATAGGAAGCCAATTCTAGATTTGACTTTGGATTGGAGATGTTTGATGTGGGTCTGGAAGGAGAGTTTACAGTCTAACCAGACACCTAGGTATTTGTAGTTGTCCACATATTCTAAGTCAGAGCCGTCCAAAGTAGTGATGTTGGACAGGCGGGCCGGAGCAGGCAGCGATCGGTTGAAGAGCATGCATTTGGTTTTACTTGTATTTAAGAGCAGTTGGAGGCCACGGAAGGAGAGTTGTATGGCATTGAAGCTCGCCTGGAGGGTTGTTAACACAGTGTCAAAAGAAGGGCCAGAAGTATACAGAATAGTGTCGTCTGCGTAGAGGTGGATCAGAGAATCACCAGCAGCAAGAGCGACATCATTGATGTAAACAGAGAAGAGAGTCGGTCCAAGAATTGAACCCTGTGGCACCCCCATAGAGACTGCCAGAGGCCCGGACAACAGACCCTCCGATTTGACACACTGAACTCTATCAGAGAAGTAGTTGGTGAACCAGGCGAGGCAATCATTAGAGAAACCAAGGCTGTCGAGTCTGCCAATGAGGATGTGGTGATTGACAGAGTCAAAAGCCTTGGCCAGGTCAATGAATACGGCTGCACAGTATTGTTTCCTATCGATGGCGGTTACGATATCGTTTATGACCTTGAGCGTGGCTGAGGTGCACCCATGACCAGCTCTGAAACCAGATTGCATAGCGGAGAAGGTGTGGTGTGATTCGAAATGGTCGGTAATCTGTTTGTTGACTTGGCTTTCGAAGACCTTAGAAAGGCAGGGTAGGATAGATATAGGTCTGTAGCAGTTAGGGTCAAGGGTGTCCCCCCCTTTGAAGAGGGGGATAACCGCAGCTGCTTTCCAATCTTTGGGTATCTCAGACGACACGAAAGAGAGGTTGAAGAGGCTAGTAATAGGGGTGGCAACAATTTCAGCAGATAGTTTTAGAAAGAAAGGGTCCAGATTATCTAGCCCGGCTGATTTGTAAGGGTCCAGATTTTGCAGCTCATTAAGAACATCAGCTGACTGTATTTGGGAGAAAGAGAAATGGGGAAGGCTTGGGCGAGTAGCAGAGGGGAGGGCAGTGCTGTTGTCCCGGGTAGGGGTAGCCAGGTGGAAAGCATGGCCAGCCGTAGAAAAATGCTTATTGAAATTCTCAATTATAGTGGATTTGTCGGTGGTGACAGTGTTTCCTATCTTCAGGGCGGTTGGAAGCTGGGAGGAGGTGTTCTTATTCTCCATGGACTTTACGGTGTCCCAGAACTTTTTTGAATTTGTGTTGCAGGAAGCAAATTTCTGCTTGAAAAAGCTAGCCTTGGCTGTTCTAACTGCCTGTGTATATTGGTTTCTGGCTTCCCTGAAAAGTTGCATATCACGGGGGCTGTTCGATGCTAATGCAGAACGCCATAGGATGTTTTTCTGTTGGTTAAGGGCAGTCAGGTCAGGAGAGAACCAAGGGCTATATCTGTTCCTGGTTCTAAATTTCTTGAATGGGGCATGCTTATTCAAGATGGTGAGGAAGGCATTTTTAAAAAATGACCAGGCATCCTCTACTGACGGGATGAGATCAATATCCTTCCAGGATACCCCGGCCAGGTCAATTAGGAAGGCCTGCTCGCTGAAGTGTTTCAGGGAGCGTTTGACAGTGATGAGTGGAGGTCGTTTGACCGCTGACCCATTACGGATGCAGGCAATGAGGCAGTGATCGCTGAGATCTTGGTTAAAAACAGCAGAGGTGTATTTGGAGGGCAAGTTTGTTAGGATGATATCTATGAGGGTACCCGTGTTTACGGAATTGGGGTGGTACCTGGTAGGTTCATTAATAATTTGTGTGAGATTGAGGGCATCAAGCTTAGATTGTAGGGTGGCTGGGGTGTTGAGCATGTTCAAATTTAGGTCGCCTAGCAGCACGAGCTCTGAAGATAGATGGGGGGCAATCAGTTCACATATAGTGTCCAGAGCACAGCTGGGGGCAGAGGGTGGTCTATAGCAGGCGGCAACGGTGAGAGACTTGTTTTTAGAGAGGTGGATTTTTAAAAGTAGAAGTTCAAATTGTTTGGGAACAGACCTGGATAGTATAACAGAACTCTGCAGGCAGTCTTTGCAGTAGATTGCAACACCGCCCCCTTTGGCCGTTCTATCTTGTCTGAAAATATTGTAATTGGGGATAAAAATGTCTGAATTTTTGGTGGTCTTTCTAAGCCAGGATTCAGACACGGCTAATACATCCGGGTTGGTAGAGTGTGCTAAAGCAGTGAACAAAACAAACTTAGGGAGGAGGCTCCTAATGTTAACATGCATGAAGCCAAGGCTATTACGGTTACAGAAGTATCCTGACTGGTTGCATCACCGCCTTGTATGGCAACTGCTCGGCATCCGAAAATAGCCATTACAACTCATTCTCTGCCCCCCTAAGATAAAGTTCTCAAGGGCAGAGTGTTTAAGTGTGGTACAAAGCCTTTAAAGATGGTGTGTAGACTACAGTGTGAAATGAGAATGCAGTGAGTCTGCCTGGCTCTCATTTCAGCCTCACCACTTCCTAATTATCTCCACTCCATTCTCTTTCTTTTCACTTCTTCTTTCTTGCAGTATTCTTTAATTCCCGTCTACCAATTCTCTCTCCCAACTGCTGTTCTCTTTGGCTATGTAATTTAATGGCTGAGGGGAGTGAACTCAAGCATCCTCTCTCTGTCCTGGCAAGTCTGTCTGTCTCTCTCTCTGTCTGTCTGGCTCTCAGTTTGTACTGGACAGGTAATTTCATTATAAAGCATTAGTCTTCAATGAGGCCATTATACCCTCATCATCCTGAGCCAAAATGGGAACCCAGATGAATTGAGTAAAGTGACTAGGGAAAGAGACTGAGGAGCAGGGGAGAGTGATAAATGGAGTGCGAAAATAATAAGAAAAAAGTAGAGAATCACTGGTGCTCTCGACAAGATTCTCACAAAGGCGACACAGAGAATGAGACTTCATCTTTTCCTCATACTGGTGACATGACATTTCATCCCAGCAGGCTGGCCTCCATCCCTTATCCCTGACAACTATTCTTTATTCTGGGTGGCATTAGTGCTGTAACATGCTGTGCCAGTAGAGCTGTGCTGAGGAAGCAGATGCTGCCTGGCTACTCTGCACTGAGGTCAGTCCTGTCTTTAAGATTAAGCCATGTTGGTTGACTGAGCCTCTGGGGAAGCTACTGTGATCAGAATGCAAACTTGGAGAGAAGCCTGTAAAAACACACACAGACATGGCCACTGCTACTAGCAGTAGTGGTACTGGTGTCAACACTAGGCCTAGCACTCACCGATTCACTTCACACCTGGCTGCTCCAGCCTCTACAACTAGTCATCATCTTCCCTCTAGCCTCTCCTCTCTGACCTTTTTAACCACACCTGTGGTTTCCTTTCAAACCATTAACCCCTTCTCTCAATCTCTCTCTTTCTGGCCCTATTAAACTATTCTTTACTGTCTCTCTCATTATCTCCCTTCCTGAAACCCTCTACTCGACCGATCTGCTCGCCAATCTACACTATCATCCTTGCCTTTTGCCCTGTCCAACACTACTCCTTACTCTCTGTCCCTCTCTCTTTCCTCATTTTCACTCCTCATTTGTTTTTCTACCTCATTTCCCTTTCCTATATCTCTTTATTTACTTCATTCTTTCTGTTTGTTTGCTTGTCCCCCTCCCTCATTCCCTTGCTCTCCCTCCCCTGCCAGTCCTTGGCTAATGTCTCTCCTCCCAGTCATATTGTATGCAGCATGTTGTCCCCTTGTCTCTTTAATCTTCTCTCGTCAGGCGAGCCCACCTCTAGATGGATCAGTGGCTGATTTGTGGCCTCCCAGCGTGTTCCGTCTGTCTCTGCCTGTCCTCCCCCCACGTACCCCACAGAGACCTGCATCGTTAATATGGCTTTCAGCTTTCACACATTTCCTGCTGACTAACAGGCAACTCCTCATCACACCCACACCTACTGCCAGTGTTCTACCACTGGACAGAGCATGGGGAATGGAGGCTGATCCTTTTAAGCGTATAACTTCAAAGAAGTTTAATCGGGAGTGTGTGTGTGGCAGAGAATGTTTTCATCTCAACATCTAAACTCGGGGACTTAATGAATCTCTGCTGTCAAATAGGGGTCATTAGAGAAATATGCTGTGAGTAGGTGGTGTTGGTAATGATTCATTATTTGTCCATTATAAATGCTGGGCGGCAGTTTATAGAACGGGGGCAGTATGGCTCAAAAGAAAGATGACTTGAGCGTTTCACCTTCAATGTGCCCCCCGACCATTACTTTGCCACTCTACTCTATAATTAAGATCTATTTATTTCAAGTGTTGGGTGTTTTGTTCCAGAAGCTCTGTGCCCTGTAAACATGTTTTAAGCTATGACACTGCTGAGCTGAGAGAGAACAGTTGAGAGGTGTGGGAATGAGAGGGCTACTTCCACTCTGTTAGAAAGGGATCACAGCAGCGATTGAATGAGGGTATGAGGCATGAGTTGATCAGAGGCTTGACTTCAGTGCCGGACAGGGGTTGAGGTGTTCAGAGCCTTCAGTGCCGGACAGGGGTTGAGGTGTTCAGAGCCTTCAGTGCCGGACAGGGGTTGAGGTGTTCAGAGCCTTCAGTGCCGGACAGGGGTTGAGGTGTTCAGAGCCTTTAGTGCCGGACAGGGGTTGAGGTGTTCAGAGCCTTCAGTGCCGGACAGGGGTTGAGGTGTTCAGAGCCTTCAGTGCCGGACAGGGGTTGAGGTGTTCAGAGCCTTCAGTGCCGGACAGGGGTTGAGGTGTTCAGAGCCTTCAGTGCAGGACAGGCTCATCATGGATGGATGGTGTTGGAGACGAGCTCAACTCTTCCGCTGAGGGCAGGACAGGATTTGACATGGGAAGACAAACTAACACAATACACTACACAGTTAGACAAAATAGCTAAGAATGAGTTAGTCCAAGCAATGAGTAAAATCAATGATGTTTTAATAATGTGATTGTGTATATGATTGAATCTACATGCAGTAATGAGAGAAAATTGACAGGGCTACTCACAGTGCCTGGAGAGGAAACATTCAATGTGCCAGTGGATGAGCGGACACATGAGACGTGGCTTCAGTTCATGTCAGGAGAGAGTTGACAATGATAGTGGAGTGGTCATCACCTCTTAATCAGGGAACAGGAGGGGACTTAGCTGTAAATGCAAATAGCAGATGCATTCCATTACAGCTGCGCCATCATAGGTTTGGACAACAAGTTTCTCCATGAATTCAAAGTCAAACACAGACTGTGCATCTCGCCCATTTGACACAAAGTAGCCCAAGAAACATTCCTGAATAAAGCCCCAATAAAGCCCTTGGAAAGATGGTTCTCCCTGGGGCCTGGACCCTATAGGGTATGACAGTGATTACATCTAGTCTATGAGACCAGGCTGTGCTACAGGACTATTGTAAAAAGGGTTTATATGGGCTATGATGGGACCAGTTTTTCTAATCAGGTCACATTGTTTTCTTCAGGAGATTTTTAAAACTATGTCAAACTGCAGCAACCTTGTACTTGTTCATATTAATTATACTTAGACTAGACTAACAGGGGAGTTTCCTCTACCCAGACACAGAGACAACAACTGATAGACAATAGAACTCACAGGGCTGAGCTTTTCTTTAAGCATGTTTGCAACTGTAGGCCTCATTAAAAATGTACTCACAGTCTATGTCATCACTATTATGTTGATTGATTAATTCCAGTTAATAATTTTGGATTGAAAAGGTATAGGCAGCATAGTCAGCCCAAGTTTGAATATAAACCAAATTTGATCACATTCACATTTTCTTCTGACAAACAAATGGGCTATATATACATAACATTACCAATTAGTTTACCCTGACCAGATCGACAGGGCGCATAGGCTGTATGCACCTGCTATTATTAGTAGCCTACAGTTGATCAGACTGAAAAAAAATTAATTTTCATCCCATACAGCATGTCAGATGTCTAATGTTTAGGTGTAGCCTAGTAGCTGCAACATTTATGTCATGAGTTTTTGCTTGTGTCTGTCCGGAGTGATTATGTGTTATCACCTTTGATAAATAGCCTAAATACCAGATCAGAGTATTTTTATTTTTTTATTTAACCTTTTTTTAACTAGGCAAGTTAATTAAGAACAATTCTTATTTACAATGACGGCCTACCGGGGAACAGTGGGTTAACTGCCTTGTTCAGGGGCAGATTTTTTTCTTGTCAGCTCGGGGTTTCGATCCAGCAACCTTTCGGTTACTGGCCCAACACAATGACGGTCTACCCGGCCAAATCTAACCCAGACAACGCTGGGACAATTGTGTGCCGCCCTATGGGACTCCGAATCACGGCCGGTTGTGATACAGCCCAATATCGAACCAGGGTCTGTAGTGACGCCTCTAGCACTGAGATGCAGTGCCTTAGACCACTGCGCCACTCGGGAGCAACGTTAGTACTTGCTACTAAAGTTAGCAAGGCAAATTTAAATAAATTGCACTAACTCCACACAAAAATAAAGTTCTAAAACCAAGAAAACAACATATAATCTACCTCCTCTATCTCCTGTAGTTTGAAAAAACTAATTTGAATGGAATAATATCCTAAAAATGCTCAACTATTACTCTTAACTGTCAATCTCTATCCAATATGTCACCAACTCACCAAGATTCTCAACACATAGAACCCCCGTAATGCTCTGTGGCACAACCCCAATACAACACATTAGGTTCGTTCTCTGATCCTAATCCTATGATTTGATGGACAACATGTCTGTTCATATTGCAAAAGCTTTGATTGGTTGGAGGATGTCCTCCGGAAGTGGTCATAATTACCATGTAGGTCTATGGAAGGGGGTGAGGCCTTCGAGCCTCCTAGGTTTTGTATTTGTAACAGTATAACTTTAAACCGTCCCCTCGCCCCGACACGGGCGCGAACCAGGGACCCTCTGCACACATCAACAACGGTCGCCCACGAAGCATCGTTACCCATCGCTCCACAAAGGCCACGGCCCTTGCAGAGCAAGGTGCAACACTACTTCTAGGTTTCAGAGCAAGTGACGTAACTGATTGAAACGCTAGTAGCGCGTACCCGCTAACTAGCTAGCCATTTCACATCCGTTACACTCACCCCCCTTTCAACCTCCTCCTTTTCCGCAGCAACCAGTGATCCGGGTCAACAGCATCAATGTAACAGTATAACTTTAAACCGTCCCCTCGCCCCGACACGGGCGCGAACCAGGGACCTTCTGCACACATCAACAACGGTCGCCCACGAAGCATCGTTACCCATCGCTCCACAAAGGCCACGGCCCTTGCAGAGCAAGGTGCAACACTACTTCTAGGTTTCAGAGCAAGTGACGTAACTGATTGAAATGCTAGTAGCGCGTACCCGCTAACTAGCTACATATTGAAGTCAATGTTGCCAGAGGAGGATGGGGAATAGCTGTCCTCTGGCTACACCATAGTTGTCACGCCCTGACCTTAGTATTCTTTGTTTTCTTTATTATTGTTGGTTAGGTCAGGGTGTGACAAGGGTGATAGGTTTTTTTGTCCTGTCTATGGTTAGTTGCCTGTGTCAGCATTATTATTTTATAGCTTCACGTTCGTTTTGTTGTTTTTGTATAGTTCGTTCTGTGTTTTCTTCATTAAAGAAGATGTATTCAAATCACGCTGCGCTTTGGTCTCATTGCTATAACGAACGTGACAATAGTAATAGCCTAAAGTGTGTTGCTGAGAACACTGTAGCCCTTCATTGCAAAACAGTGTGTTTTAATCAGGTATTTGGTGACATGAATATATTTAGTATAGTTTTGTCTAAAAGGATACCTTTTTTAATGTTTCATTATTTTTTTTAAATTCACTGAGTAAGATGGTCTTCCCCTTCCTCCTCTGAGGAGCCTACACTGGTACACACATACATACACACACGGACACGCATACTCACTTGTCATTAGTTTATCTTAAACGCTGCTTGTAGACCTTTTATAACAACAGAAGTGCAACTAGCTGACATGAGGTGAGTGTGATTGTGAGAGTGTTGCTGAGGGAGGGAGAGTGTGGCTTTCTGCCCTGTCCCCTCCCCTGCCCCCCACACTGACCACGGAAGACGAACTAGGAGCTTTGAACTCCTGTCAATACAAAGGAGCACATGGCCATGGAGCAGTATCCTTGGACTATCTGAGTAACCCTGAAGCTCCCTCCCTCTTACATTACATCTGTTATACTCCCTTTAGTTACCAGTACTCAGCTCTGGAATCTACATAACGACAAATGAGGAAGCTGAGTTGTTTTGTTTGGCTGGTGGCAGACATTGCAAGTCGCAGTGCAACTAACTGAGATGTGTCTTAGGTTGCTGATCATGCAATCTACATCTCCAGTAGGCTACAACCCATCTGAAGTTCAGTCGTTCTCATCTTTAGAATGTTGCAAGTCACACACCGCAGTGGTGGACAGATCTGCATTGACTGGAGAGATTTGGGAGGATGACAAATGGCATAATGAGGCAGATTCACTTAAAAGGGTTTCACTTTATCCTTTCTACAGTGAGCCAGGAGTCACGTAGTTAGCTGTGGAAAAGAGAGGGTCATGGTGTGTGTGCGTGCGTGCGCGCCAGTGTTTGTGCCCCAGTGTGTATGTGGGAAGATGGGATTTAAAACTGTGAAGTGGTTCTGAGCATAATTAATTACTGGTGTGTTCTCTGTTTGGCTTGAGGGTGTCTGCTGTTGCTGATCAATGGCAGAAATGAACCATGTCTCTGAGCCTCGCCTGCCCAGGCTGACAGAGGTGAACAGCTATAATGAGTTGATCTGGAGAGCTGTTCATAAAAGCTTACGTAGGCTCTTCTATATTTTATGATGAATTTCTGGTATTACTAAAAAAGCACCACACCTCATTTCAGTTTGACATGAAATGTCACAGGTTTGTCGCTAATCCCCTACACAGTGGACTTTAATCTTTAATGTAAATATGCTTTTGTTTTCCAGCTAGAAAGCGTACTGTTTGGGGCCAGAAACAGCAACTATGGCCCAACGCTTCGAGGCCATGAATTGCTTCAAAGGGCGTTTTGGACAGGATGTGGAGAAACAGCACCAAAAGCTGTCAAAACCAAGATGGGATACCCCCAAAAACAAGGTGACGGAAGTTTTGATGGAAGTGATCAATTTAGCAATAACTTACTTTGTTAAATCACACAGTCATTAACCCTCTTCTTTCTTTATTTCTTTCTTTCTCTCACATAAACAACACACAGGTGCCCACAGACCGGACCATGGTGGTGGGTGGCAGGCAAGGTGGGGGCGGTAAAGGTTCCAAACGTTCAGGAGGTACCCTGAGAAAACAGCGCCAGCGCTACGTGGAGAAGGACGGCAAGTGCAACGTGCATCACGGCAATGTGCGCGAGAAATACCGCTACATGACAGACATCTTCACTACCCTGGTGGACCTGAAGTGGCGCTTTAACCTGCTGGTGTTCACCCTGGTCTACACAACCACCTGGGTGTTCTTCGGTCTCATCTGGTGGCTCATCGCCTACATCCGCGGAGACCTGGACCACACCGATGACGGAGACTGGATCCCCTGCGTCAACAACCTCAATGGCTTCGTCTCCGCCTTTCTCTTCTCCATCGAGACGGAGACCACCATCGGCTACGGCTACCGGGTCATCACTGATAAATGCCCAGAGGGGATTCTCCTGCTTTTAGTCCAGGCCATCCTGGGCTCCATCGTCAATGCCTTCATGGTGGGATGCATGTTCGTCAAGATCTCCCAGCCCAAGAAGCGAGCCGAGACGCTCATGTTTTCCCACAAGGCGGTGATCTCTGTGAGGGACAGCAAGCTGTGTTTGATGTTCAGGGTAGGAGACCTGAGGAACTCACATATCGTGGAGGCCTCCATCCGGGCCAAGCTGATCCACTCCAAGCAGACCAAGGAAGGGGAGTTTATCCCTCTCAATCAGACGGATATTAATGTGGGCTTCGATACGGGGGACGACAGGCTCTTCCTGGTGTCGCCACTCATCATCTGTCACGAGTTCAACGAGTGCAGTCCCTTCTGGGAGATCTCACAGGAACAGCTGGAGAGAGAGGAGTTTGAGGTAGTGGTCATCCTGGAGGGCATGGTGGAAGCCACAGGTGGGTTCTTCTAATTTAAGGTCAGATTTGCATTTCCTGCCTAATGATGAAGATTCATTCTGGTGGAGGGTAAGCTGATCCTAGATCTGTGCCAACAAACTTCTACCTGGAGAGATTTTTAATGTAATCATAATGATGTAGAAAAGTATTATTAAAATAACATTAATAACACTATAATTACGGGTAATTTAACGTATAATATGAGAATCAAATGCAAGTTTGTGTGACCCTGTTTATAAGCATTCATTCACTTGGTGGCATAAAGAGGATGCAGTCGACAGGAATCACTTGAGACTTGCAAGGTATCACCAATTAACATTGGCTGTGAATGCACTTGACAAGGACTGCAATTATACTGTCGTAAATGGCCACAGCATTGTCCTGTATGCTAATATCCTCTATAGGGTCCTCTGGCTCCTGTGAGAAGCAGGAGGGACTCCAGGGAAGCCCTTCTGTGTGTTTGTGAGAGAATCCCAGACCTGTCAATAGCACAGCCTCTGGGAAATTAAACGAGCAGAAGACGTTGAGGGAATTCTGGTCGGAATGGTGATTGCATTGGGTCGTTATACAAATTAGGTGCCCTTTGTGAAGTGTAACTTGGTCAAAAGAAATGTTTGATTTCACCATAAAGAGCACATGTTCAATTTAATAAAAAACTTGTTTTTCCATCTCAAGAGGATAAAAAAAATGTATATATATACACTATAGTAAGTGCCTATTAAGTGCCAAATAAAGTAACAGAGTTGAACGTAGCAGGGTTGTGTCACGGATCCCTCTGGAACTTTCATTGCGCACACCTGGCCCCTATTCCCACTATTTGTATATATGTGCCCTTTGTTCACCATGATGGGGTCGATTATTGTTACAATGTCCGTTGGTGTGTGTGAGTATCTGTGCTGTGTGTTTTGGGCTTTCGTGCCCTTGTGGATTGCACAGATGATTACAGGTCTCGTCCCGTGTGTTAAATCATTGTTCGAGTGTGCTATTTATTCGAGGTACTCCTCGCTCTTTTGTTTTGGGTTTCTACCCTGTGTTTTGTTATGTGTTTGTTTGGTCTTCGTCCCGGTGCCTTTACACGGCACGCCGTAATTTGGGTACAATAAAACAAACTATTACGCATTCCTGCGTCTGTCTCCTGAATCTCTTTATACCAACGTGACAGGTTGATGATTTCTTCTTAAATCAGCCATAAATCCCCCTGTGACAGGGGGAATTAAGCTTGTGTGCAACAGGGAGTGGCAATTGAATGCAAGCTTCACAAAAAAAATTATTGTTAACCTGTCTGGCACCCGGGTCCCGCTAGCGGAACTCCTCCCACATTCCACTGAAAAGGCAGAGCGCGAAATTCATAAAATAATTTTGAAAAATATTTAACTTTCACACATTAACAAGTCCAATACAGCAAATGAAAGATACACATCTTGTGACTCCAGTCAACATGTCCGATTTTTAAAATGTTTTACAGCGAAAACACCACATATATTTATGTTAGCTCACCACCAAATACAAAAAAGGACAGACATTTTTCACAGCACAGGAAGCATGCACAAAGCCAACCTAACTAACCAAGAACCAACCAAACTAACCAAGAAACAACTTCATCAGATGACAGTCTTATAACATGTTATACAATAAATCTATGTTTTGTTCGAAAAATGTGCATATTTGAGGTATAAATCAGTTTTACATTGCAGCTACCATCACAGCTACCGTCAGAAATAGCACTGAAGCAGCCAGAGTAATTACAGACACCAACGTCAAATACCTAAATACTCATCATAAAACATTTCTGAAAAATCGATGGTGTACAGCAAATTAAAGACAAACATCTTGTGAATCCAGCCAATATTTCCGATTTTTTAAGTGTTTTACAGCGAAAACACAATATAGCATTATATTAGCTTACTACAATAGCCTACCACACTACCGCATTCATTCTTTAAGGCACGTTAGCGATAGCAATAGGCACGTTAGCGATAGGGAATAAACCAGCAAAAGATATTAATTTTCACTAACCTTCATAAACCTTCATCAGATGACAGTCCTATAACATCAGGTTATACATACACCTATGTTTTGTACGAAAATGTGCATATTTAGAGCTGAAATCAGTGGTTATACATTGTGCTAATGTAGCATCTTTTTCCCAGAATGTGCGGATATTTTTATGACACTCAACTATTCTGACCAAATAACTATTCATAAACGTTACTAGAAAATACATGTTGTATAGGAAATGATAGATACACTAGTTCTTAATGCAATCGACGTGTTAGAATTCTAAAAATAACTTCATTACGACATCCAGCTTAGTTATAGCGAGAGCGTGCCCAAAATCTGGGCGCAAACTACTAGTACAACATGTTCGACAGATATATGAAATAGCATCATAAAATGGGTCCTACTTTTGATGATCTTCCATCAGAATGTTGTACAAGGGGTCCTTTGTCCAGAACAATCGTTGTTTGGTTTTAGAATGTCCTCTTCTCCAGTCAATTAGCACGGAAAGCTAGCAAAGTAGCGCGAAGCTCTCCTTCCTGAACAAAGGCACACAACGCAACACGCCTAACGTCCCGAATAAATTTCAATAATCTAATAAAACTATATTGAAAAAACATACTTTACGATGATATTGTCACATTTATCAAATAAAATCAAAGCCGGAGATATTAGTCGTCTATAACGACAGCCTTTCAGAAGGCAATACCAGGTCCCTTCGCGCACGCTCCAGAAAACAGGAAACTGGTGACACGTCATACAAAGAGCTTTTATTCGACCCCAGATCAAGTTATACACTCCATTTCTTCTCTCACTGCCTGTCGACGTCTAGTGGAAGACGTATGAAGTGCATGTATACTAATAAATATCAAGGACATTTTTAGGCAGGCCCTAGAACAGAGCATCGATTTCAGATTTTCCACTTCCTGTCAGGAAGTTTGCTGCAAAATTAGTTCTGTTTTACTCACAGATATAATTCAAACGGTTTTAGAAACTAGAGTGTTTTCTATCCAATAGTAATAATAATATGCATATTGTACGAGCAAGAATTGAGTACGAGGCCGTTTAAATTGGGCACGATTTTCCCCCAAAGTGAAAACAGCGCCCTCTGTCCTCAAAACATTTCTAGCCTGTCTATGTATTTATATCCTGTCTATCTATGGGTAACACGGTTGACGTGTTATGTTCGATCCTTTCAGTTTTCCACCACAAAACACCAGAAAATGGCCAAGAAGATTAGAACCAGCTCACCTGCTTTTACTCTAGGATTTGATAATTAGATGTTCAATGTTTCTGTTTAAAAAGGAATAGTTTCACCATATTAAAATGAGAGTTCAGTTCAGGTAATAGGGTTGACCTTAAAATGCAGGACAGACGTAAATGAATCACTAACCATATGAAATAAATAATAATCTTTGTCAAATCAAAAATAACTAGGGCTTTATAATGATGGTGAAACTTGGAGACATTTTGGGGTTAAGTGGGTTAAAATCTTCCTAGAAGTGACAGTGTTGACAGATTTTGGATTTTGGCACTTTAGCAAGCCTTTAGTCATATTAAAATGTGGATTTATTTAATTATCCATATAGTCTATTTAAAGGGCACTTCATTTTTTATTATTTTTTATTTTATTTAACCAGGTAGGCAAGTTGAGAACAAGTTCTCATTTACAATTGTGACCTGGCCAAGATAAAGCAAAGCAGTTTGACACACAACAGCACAAAGTTACACATGGAGTAAAACAAACATACAGTCAATAATACAGTAGAAAAATAAGTCTATATACAATGTAAGCAAATGAGGTAAGATAAGGGAGATAGAGGCAAAAAAGACCATGGTGGCGAAGTAAATACAATATAGCAAGTAAAACACTGGAATGGTAGATTTGCAGTGGAAGAATGTGCAAAGTAGAAATAGAAATAATGGGGTGCAAAGGAGCAAAATAAATAAATAAATACAGTAGGGGAAGAGGTAGTTGTTTGGGCTAAATTAGATGGGCTATGTACAGGTGCAGTAATCTGTGAGCTGCTCTGACCGCTGGTGCTTAAAGCTAGTGAGGGTGATAAGTGTTTCCAGTTTCAGAGATTTTTGTAGTTCGTTCCAGTCATTGGCAGTAGAGAACTGGAAGGAGAGGCGGCCAAAGGAGGAATTGGCTTTGGGGGTGACCAGAGAGATATACCTGCTGGAGCGTGTGCTACAGGTGGGTGCTATGGTGACCAGCGAGCAGAGATAAGGGGGGACTTTACCTAGCAGGGTCTTGTAGATGACCTGGAGCCAGTGGGTTTGGCGACAAGAATGAAGCGAGGGCCAGCCAACGAGAGCGTACAGGTCGCAGTGGTGGGCAGTATATGGGGCTTTGGTGACAAAACGGATGGCACTGTGATAGACTGCATCCAATTTATTGAGTAGGGTATTGGAGGCTATTTTGTAAATGACATCACCGAAGTCGAGGATTGGTAGGATGGTCAATTTTACGTGGGTATGTTTAGCAGCATGAGTGAAGGATGCTTTGTTGCGAAATAGGAAGCCAATTCTAGATTTAACTTTGGATTGGAGATGTTTGATGTGAGTCTGGAAGAGAGTTTACAGTCTAACCAGACACCTAGGTATTTGTAGTTGTCCACATATTCTAAGTCAGAACCATCCAGAGTAGTGATGCTGGACGGGCGGGCAGGTGCAGGCAGCGATCGGTTGAAGAGCATGCACTTAGTTTTACTTGTATTTAAGTGCAGTTGGAGGCCCACGGAAGGAGAGTTGTATGGCATTGAAGCTCATCTGGAGGGTTGTTAACACAATGTCCAAAGAAGGGCCAGAAGTATAAAGAATGGTGTCGTCTGCGTAGAGGTGGATCAGAGACTCACCAGCAGCAAGAGCGACATCATTGATGTATACAGAGAAGAGGGTCGGCCCAAGAATTGAACCCTGTGGCACCCCCATAGAGACTGCCAGAGGCCCGGACAACAGGCCCTCCGATTTGACACACTGAACTCTATCAGAGAAGTAGTTGGTGAACCAGGCAAGGCAATCATTTGAGAAACCAAGGCTATCGAGTCTGCGGATGAGGATGTGGTGATTGACAGAGTCGAAAGCCTTGGCCAGGTCAATAAATACGGCTGCACAGTATTGTTTCTTATCGATGGCGGTTAAGATATTGTTTAGGACCTTGAGCATGGCTGAGGTGCACCCATGACCAGCTCTGAAACCAGATTGCATAGCGGAGAAGGTGTGGTGGGATTCGAAATGGTTGGTAATCTGTTTGTTGACGTGGCTTTCAAAGACCTTAGAAAGGCAGGATAGGATAGATATAGGTCTGTAGCAGTTTGGGTAAAGAGTGTCCCCCCCCTTTGAAAAGGGGGATGACCGCAGCTGCTTTCCAATTTAATATAACATGCTTTTAAAATTCAATATTGGTGCACAATTTCTACTTAAAATATCAAAGGGACACAAAAGGCACTCTTCATGGAATGACCCAATTGCCTTTTCCCATCCCACCCACTGTCAATGATTCTCGGTCCAGGAGTGGGCGGTGGCAGTGAACTGAACTACTGCTCAAAGGCATACTGCAGGCAATTTAGCTTCGATTTTGTTTATGAGGATGCAGACCGTGTGGGTGTTATTGCTTCAGATTTGTTTTTGATATTCTACTCAATATATAGACTTTGGCTTAACAGAGGTATAATGTTTGATCCATCGCACAGCACGGGCTTGTAACGGCGGTCCTCCTTCTCTTCGGTCGAAAAGGAGGAGTATTGATCGAACCAAGGCGCAGTGGAGTTTGAACACATATTTATTAAACGAAAACACGAACTTAACTAAACTAACAAAACAACAAACGGTGTAGACAGACCTAGACGACGAACTTACATGAAACAAGAAGAACGCACGAATAGAGAAAACAGGCTACACAAAAACAACGATGAACAAAACAAACCGAAAACAGTCCCATGTGGTGCAACAACATACACAAACACGGAAGACAATCACCCACAACGAACACTGTGACAACGCCTACCTAAATATGACTCTTAATTAGAGGAACGCCAAACACCTGCCTCTAATTAAGAGCCATACCAGGCAACCCAAAACCAACACAGAAACAGAAAACATAGAATGCCCACCCAACCTCACGTCCTGACCAAACTAACACACATAACAAACTAACATAAATAGGTCAGGAACGTGACAGGGCTGTTTTTTTCCTCAGTATCCTATGTCAATATTGACGGTTTAGTCAAGGGACAAACTAAAAGCTGATGCTTTATTGAATTTTTTTAGGGATCAAACCCAATCAGGCCTTGAAGTGGGATTTGCCTGAAGTAGGAACGAGTTTGCTGTTAATCTCTCAGGTGCTTAAAGAATGGGAGCTTCTGCAACACAGATGCAGGGAGTCAGGAAGCAAGTGCAGTTGGTGAGTTTAATAAGGAAGAACATGACGATATACAAAACAAGAGCAGCGTACTGGGCATGAAAACCAAGACTGCCTGAAGACTGAGAGCTAAATAAAAGGGAAGTAATCAAAGTACTGAAGTCCAGGTGTACATAACGATGGGGAGCAGGTGTGCGTAATGATGGTTGTCAGGTGTGCATAATGTGGGTTGCCAGGACCGGTGGTTCGTAGACCGGCGATGTCGAGCGCCGGAGCGGCAGAAGGGGTGACAGTTGCTTTTATCTCTTATTCATACGCTGCTCAAAGGCTTTGTTTCGTTTTTCTAAATGCTTCATGAAAATACGTAGGCTAATTGGTATGTTGAATGTATATTAAAAATCATCATCATCATCATCATCAGGCACAGTATGTAGGTATCCCACTGTATACATGATACCATTAAATTGACAGTATTTTTTTATTAATTCAGCGTGCTATTCAGCGTGCTACATTCAAAGAATTACAGCTATATCATTATAATTTAATACATTTGCTGCAGGTGAAATGCAAATTAAGGTATATATATTTACATTATGGCTGCTGAAAAAAAGAACTGTTGATACATCACAAGGTTGTGAATCATCCAACCCGCAACCCCTAACTTCTCTTAATATCTGTCTGTCTGTGTGTGTGTGTGTGTACATTGGTCTGTCTGCTGTGATATACCCCTGGTGCTGGCAGTGCATGGTCAGTCGGTTTGTTTCAGCATTCCTGTAGATAATATGTACTGTAATTGATGTGGCTCTTCAAGGTTCACTTGAGCATCGGATGAAAATGCTCACAAGCTATTTATAGGCAATCCAAGTATAAATATTCAGAAAGGTTTGTGTGTGTTTATCTGTGTGTGTTTCTGCATCTGTGTGTTTGATGTGTGTACATGTGTGTGATTGAAAGAGAAGATGCACATCTCTGTATTAGAACCACTCTTCAGCCTATTTCCAAAAATGTTTGTTCAATGAAAGTAGTACAGCTCATTTAAAGTCAAGAAGACAAAGCATAGTGAATCTTAATTAGATCCACAAATCACAATGACGCAGCTTGAGTCCAGGTCTTAGTATAGTTCCATGACAAGGGCTTTAAAAAACAAAACATTTGGAATATACCCAATCACACAGTCGTTTCAAGTTCCTATCCTCTATTTCATGTCAGTAATGTCTGTCTCCCTCCCCCCTCTCTCACCCACCAGGAATGACATGCCAGGCGCGCAGCTCCTACCTAGACTCAGAGGTCATGTGGGGGGAGCGCTTCACCCCTGTGCTCTCCCTAGAGGAGGGCTTCTACGAGGTGGACTATGAATCCTTCCACCACACCTACCCTACCCCGACCCCCACCTCCTCTGCCCGAGAGCTGGCTGAGCTGGCCAAGAAGGGAGAGGCTATCCCCCTACCTCCCCAGTCCCCACCTCCAGTCCTGGAGCCACCCCCACCACACCCAGAGAAGGAGGAAGACAGAGGGGAGGAAGAGGTGGGGGTGGAGGCGATAGGGGATGGAGAGGGGGATAACGTTAGCAATGGAGATGCTAACAGGATGGATGATGGGCATGAATGAGTGTGCATTGGTGAAAACACAGACCATGTCATCAGATGATGCTGCTCACTGGTATAAAACAAGTTCATACATGGAACAGAGGCAAGATTTCAAAACCTCAACATCATGAAGATAGGCAAGAAGTACTTGTGCAAGTGACTCAATGTCTCAAATTGCTTTGGTATCAAACTTCATCAACTGATGAATAATATCCTTTAGTTTTTGACTGCTATTAGGAGGGACCAAAAGTATGTCTTCACTCGGACTCATAATTTTTTATTACAGCATTTAGTGCCAATATTCTGATCTAAAACAACTTGGATAACTTGGTCAATCAATCAAGTTTATTTTATATAGCCCTTCGTACATCAGCTAATATCTCGAAGTGCTGTACAGAAACCCAGCCTAAAACCCCAAACAGCAAGCAATGCAGGTGTAGAAGCACGGTGGCTGGGAAAAACTCCCTAGAAAGGCCAAAACCTAGGAAGAAACCTAGAGAGGAACCAGGCTATGAGGGGTGGTCACTTGGTGAATATGATTTTAAAAGTTTCAAGTAATGTGATGTAAATTATTGAATAATTTGTACTAGACTAGATGTGTGTAAGAATGACTGTGAAAGAGGATGAATTAAAGGAGGCCTGGCCAAATGCCCTTCCATTTCAAGTATTTTGATACACGTTTTTCTTACATGTGTTAATTTTCGTGAATGAATATTTACCTTGTATTCAAATCTTAAATGACTAAGTTTGAAAGGCCTTTGTCTTTGAATTAATTGTTTAAAGTTATGGTTTGGATTTCTTGCACCATTTTGTTGGCTTCACAAATGATCCTGTTCAAGGCATTTTGGAAGGGTTTGCTATTAGTGGGCGTTGCCAACAACCTAAAAAATAATTGAGTGCTTATCATGGAAATTGAAATGATTGAAGCCTTATTTGTTTATTTTTTCATTTTACATCGACACAGATAGGTTGATAGGTTTTTAGAGTCAGTTGTGCCATATTGAGTCTTACCTTGGTGAAGATTTCCCTCTACTGGCTGTAGAACGTCATGACAAGCACAACCTGGTCCTCTCGGGTCTCTCCAACTTCTTCCAAGCCTGATCAAGTAAGAAAAAGATGAAGGGAATGAATAATCGGTCCAATTTTGTTATGCAATCATATATAAGTCAGTCATTAATCATCAGACAAGGCGTAAAACCCCCAAACACAAGCAAAATGTGATATTGGCAAGTATGGTGAAAGGTGTGTTTATCATAATGAAGCAGCAGGGGTCCCTTAAAACTGTACCCATTCTAATTGTAAACAAGGAATACTGCACTGCCACTGAAAGCAAAACTCAAAATGACATAATACCATCAAATCGCATAGAAATCAAATTATACTTAAATCAAATCATACACAATCAAAGTCGTACATGTGATCACTAAGGTGACAGGCATACTACATGTAATACACATTGTTGTCATGTAGTCCAGGACAGAGGTAGCTCTAGAAAACCCAAGGGACCATACCCAGCCCTCTTGGGTTCTCATTTGAACCATTGACCACATTGCGGGCAATGTGTACGAGGCGAAGCCGAGTGGCGTAGACCACCACAGCCATGATAATGCCATTTATTTGGATACATCCATAACAATGAGCTAATGATGTGCGATTTCACCTGACATAGAAAATGTGCTCTCTCATCAGGACACTGTTGTTCAGGTGAGCTAGCCAACAACACAGCTAACACAATCTCTTCAAACTGAAGCTGGACAGATTGCAAACGAGCTGCACTTAGTTTCGTTTGACCTGTTTTCTATTGATATTTATTTGTATACATCCATAAAACATTATGCTGATTCATGATTTCGACTGGCTAAGAAAAGCTGCCTGCCTATCTGTCTCATCCCAACACATTCATTACTGTGCATGCGACATCGAATGGAAATATTGAATTTTATTTGCAAATGTCAGACAGCAAGGTTAATACAAATCTCTGCTGTTGAAAACTAAATGTTAGTCTAAAAGAAATGTGAGATAATGTCTAGATGCTTTTTATAGTGGAGAGTTTATAAATTGCCTGGCTGGGTTGAGACAGTGGATTGCGCAGTTAGAGAGAGGAACAGAGTAAATAGCCATTTTAACGTCATAGCTGGTGGTATTTGTGGAATAGACACCGGCTGGAATGAGGTTTTAACCAATCAGCATTCAGGATTAGACCCACCTGTTGTATAACCTTTATTATAAACTGAGTGATTCGAACCCTGAGTGATTCGATCCCCGTGGTATACCACGGTCTGACACTGTCACGACTTCCGCCGAAGTCTGTCCCTCTCCTTGTTCACAGGCGGAGACGGAGACTATGGAAACATATGTCTCCGAATCCCTGCGTCAGGGGTACATTCGGTCCTCCACTTCACCCGCCTCCGAGTTTATTTTCTTGTGAAGAAGAAGGAGGGGGGGGGGGGTCTGCACCCGTGTATTGACTATCGGGGTCTGAATCAGATCACTGTGAGGTATAGTTACCCACTACCGCTCATAGCCACAGCAATAGAGTCAATGCACGGGGTGCGCTTCTTCACCAAACTAGATCTCAGGAGCGCTTACAACCTGGTGTGTATCCGAGAGGGAGACGAGTAGAAGACGGCTTTCAGTACCACCTCTGGGCACTATGAGTACCTCGTCATGCCGTACGGGTTGATGAATGCGCCATCAGTCTTCCAAACCTTTGTAGATGAGATTTTCAGGGACCTGCACTGGCAGGGTGTAGTGGTGTATATTGATGACATTTTGATATACTCCGCTACACGCGCTGAGCATGTGTCCCTGGTGCGCAGAGTGCTTGGTCGCCTGTTGGAGCATGACCTGTACGTCAAGGCTGAGAAATGCCTGTTCTTCCAACAGTCCCTTCCTAGGGTATCGCATTTCCACTTCAGGGGTGGAGATGGAGAGTGACCGCATTGCAGCCTGTGTGTAATTGGCCGACTCCCACCACGGTAAAGGAGGTGTAGCGGTTCTTAAGGTTTGCCAACTACTACCGGAGGTTTAACCGGGGTTTTGGTCAGGTGGCGGGGCCCGGTGCGCTTGCAGTGGTCAGCTGAGGCGGACAGGGCTTTTAGTCACCTGAGGGCTCTGTTTACCTCGGCTCCCATGTTGGCCCATCTGGATCCCTCTTTGGCCTTCATAGTGGAGGTGGACGCGTCCGAGGCTGGGATAGGAACTGTGCTCTCTCAGCGCTCGGGTACGCCACCGAAGCTCCGCCCCTGTGCCTTTTTCTCGAAGAAGCTCAGCCCGGCGGAGCAAAACTATGATGTGGGGGACCTGGAGCTGTTGGCTGTCGTCAAGGCTTTGAAGGCGTGGAGACATTGGCTTGAAGGGGCTAAACACCCTTTTCTCATCTGGACTGACCACCGCAATCTGGAGTACATCTGGGCGGTGAGGAGACTGAACCCTCGCCAGGCAAGGTGGGCCATGTTTTTCACCCGTTTTATATTTACTCTTTCCTACAGACCAGGCTCTCAGAACGTTAAGGCAGATGCATTGTCCCGGCTGTATGACACAGAGGAGCGGCCCATGGATCCCACTCCCATACTCCCGGCCTCTTGCCTGGTGGCACCAGTAGTGTGGGAGCTGGACGCGGACATTGAGCAGGCGTTGCGTGCAGAGCCCGCTCCCCTTCAGTGTCCGGCTGGGCATCAGTACGTTCCGTCTGCTGTCCGTGACCGGCTAATCTATTGGGCCCATACGTCACCCTCCTCTGGTCATCCTGGTATCGGTCGGACGGTGCGCTGTCTTAGTGGGAAGTACTGGTGGCCCACTTTAGCTAAGGACGTGAGGGTTTATGTTTCCTCCTGCTCGGTGTGCGCCCAGTGCAAGGCTCCTAGACACCTGCCCAGAGGTAAGTTACAACCCTTACCCGTTCCACAACGGCCATGGTCGCACCTGTCGGTGGATTTCCTGACTGATCTTTTTCCTTCACAGGGTAACAGGGTCCCTACGGCCCTACAGACTGCGGAGGCTCTATTTACATACGTCTTCCGGCACTACGGGGTGCCTGAGGATATAGTGTCTGATCGGGGTCCCCAGTTCACGTCGAGGGTCTGGAGGGCGTTCATGGAACATCTGGGGGTCTCGGTCAGCCTTACCTCGGGTTTTCACCCCAGAGTAATGGGCAGGTGGAGAGAGTTAACCAGGATGTGGGTAGGTTTCTGAGGTCTTATTGCCAGGACCGGCCGAGGGAGTGGGCAGCGTTCGTGCCCTGGGCAGAGATGGCCCAGAACTCGCTCCGCCACTCCTCCACTAACCTTTCTCCCTTCCAGTGTGTATTGGGGTATCAGCCAGTTCTGGCTCCTTGGCATCAGAGTCAGACCGAGGCTCCTGCGGTGGACGACTGGTTCCGGTGCATGGAAGAAACATGGGATACTGCCCATGTCCATCTTCAGCGCGCCAGAAAGTTGGCGCAGACCGTCACCGCAGTGAGGCCCCGGTGTTCGCACCAGGGGACCGGGTCTGGCTCTTGACCCAAAACCTGCCCCTCCGCCTGCCCTGTCGGAAGCTGGGTCCGCGGTTTGTGGGGCCATTTAAAGTCCTGAGGAGAGTGAACGAGGTGTGTTACAGCTACAGGTTACAGCTTCCCCCCGATTACCTCATTAACCCTTCGTTCCATGTGTCTCTCAGGCCGGTGGTGGCTGGCCCGCTCCAGGAGTCTGAGGTGCGGGTAGTTCCTCCGCCCCCTCTGGACATCGAGGGGGCCCCGGCGTACTCCATTCGTTCCGTACTGGATTCGAGACGTCGGGCGAGGGACATTCAGTACCTCGTGGACTGGGAGGGGTATGGTCCGGATGAGAGATGCTGGGTTCCGGTGGAGGACGTGTTGGATCCTTCTATGCAGCGAGATTTCCACCGTCTCCATCCGGTTCGCCCTGCGCCTCGCCCTCCGGGTCGTCCCCGAGCTCGGTTCCGACAGGGGGGGGGGGGGGGGGGGGGGGGTACTGTCACGACTTCCGCCGAAGTCGGTCCCTCTCATCCATTTTTCATTTTCCATTGGTTTTGTCTTCCTTCACACCTGGTTCCAATCCCATCAATTACATGTTGTGTATTTAACCCTCTGTTTCCCCTCACATCCTTGTCGGAGATTGTTTTATTGTATGTTATGTGCAAGTCATGTGTCGGTGTGCAACGGGTTTTGTACCCACTTATATGATTCTTTGTATATTTTGGTTTTTGGAGTTTTATGAGCACTTATAAAACGACTCTGTTTATACCAAGTTCGTTTTCCTGCGCCTGACTTCCCTGCCACCGACATGCACCCATTAAAGACAGCAGGTGTCACATTAGTGCAGAATTCTGCCTTTTTCAGCAAGAAATATCTTGCTGAAATGCTTATTGTAATTTCTGCTTGGCATCAGACAAATACTATGATTGACTTGCATTTCTCCAGTCGGAAGAGAATTCACTAACGTGTACCTCTGGTATACTTCCTCGGTGTAGCCTACTTTTCTCTGGTGAAATGCAAGATTAACTTCAAACAAAACATTAGGAAATGTATCTGGCTACATTCTTTCTATGATTAACATTAGAAATATAATGGCTATGCATAGTTTTTGCAACAAAAAAAACCTTACCTTAATTTACTTGTCGCTGCTAGCCAAATAGCATTTCACTTCTGTTGTCATCTGATGAAAATTAAGCTATTTTCTGCTGAATGTGATGCACTAATGCATTTTCTGTGAAGGAGAACTATAGTTGCACACCCCTGATCACTCTATGATCAGGTGGGGGGAAAATGCAGATTTATTGATGGTCTGCGTTTTGAAAATGCAGATTTCTGACCTCTAATGTGACTCCTGGGAGCCAGGAAGCAGATGGTGAGTTTGATGATGATGTGTTACAAATCAAGAGACGCGTCTAAACATGAAACCAGAACCAATGCTGTCTGATGACTGAGGTTGGTAAGGGTTATATGAAGGGAGCGTAATCAGGGTGGTGATGAAGTCCAGGTGTGCTTAATGATGGGGAGCAGGTGTGTGCAATGATGATTGCCAGGTGTGCACAATGTGGGTTGCCAGGACCAGTGGTTAGTAGACAGGCGACGACGTTGAGAGCCAGAGGGAGGGAGCAGGAGTAGGAGTAGGAGTGACAGATACACTTACTGTCTGCTGTTTTAACACAGAATCCCACAGAGGTATTTTGCCTTGGCTTGAAGCTGTGCTACACAAAAAACCTTGGAAATCTGTGGTAAAACATCGAACAGTAGCCAGTGTATCTTTTCCAGTCCATTTGTAAAGTTTTTTGGGGGTGATAATTAAGTTGAGTGTTCAAGGTTTCCAAAACCGTATCAGAATCAAGGATCAGTTGTTTAAGGTAGAGCGTTTCACACTTTGATCAGTTCCCCTCAGCTAAATCAAAAGAAAGATTCAGTAACTCTAATGCATTGTAGTCAAAAGGGCAAAGCCTAGGATAGGCTCCTTCACACAGAGCTAAATCAGAAGCCAGTGGCCTACGTGTAGTGTCTAAAAATGCATATAATCTTAAAGAAAAAATTCAGTTGGATCACTAGAATTGACACTAAATGCAATTGAATATCCATGGAGAACATCTTTTCGATATCTTGTATGTCGTCACCATAGTCCTTATGGCAGGGGTCACCAACTACATTCAGCCGCGGGATGATTTGAGTGGATGGTCGGGGGCTGAAACATTATTATAAATCATTTGTACACAGCAAATTGACCGCAAGAAGCTCAAACAATTATAGTATTTGACAAAAACATTTAAAATCTTGATTACTTATTCTTTGGTATCATGGAGTTTGCACATTTTGTTTGTGCATGCTGCCACCTACTGTGCAGTAGTGTGTGTTCAATCCAGTTACATTTTGTGATAGAAAAATGTAAAAGGAGGGGGAAAGGGAAAGAATTGCAACCAACTAACTCTTGACCTACAGCATATACCACTATTTCATAAATATATACAAATCACCACCCCATTCTACTACTTTGACCCTAACTGATCCTACACCAGGCCGATGGCTTGAAGGGACGGGACTCTTTCATTCAAAACACCTTGTAACTATAACATTGTATAACATGTATAACATTGTACACCCAAGTACTTCTCCGCAACTGCCACCACAAAATAATGTTTCTGTGATTTACGTTCCATTTCTGAGGTACAATTGATAACCATGGCAATGAATGCTAAGAAGTTAACTTTACTGAAGCACAAATTCGTATCACTCTGTACTGGCCTAGGCCTACTACTCACCCTTAACCCATCCTCCTCTACTCTCTTCACTGCCTCAGCATATGACACCTTCTGTTCTACCCTGACCCTGGCAATCACAACCTGTCTCTCTCACACCAGTCACTTCTGAACCCCAGCAACATGGGCACCCCCATAATTGACACAGTTTTTTCCACCGATACTACACATTACTTTGTCCCATGCCCTTCTTCACACTTCTCACATCTCTGAATCTCCCTCCTACACACTGCTACAATATGCCCATAAGCTTGGCATCTGAAACACCTTAGTGGATTTGGCACAAAAGCTCTCACTGGGTAACTGATATATCCTAACATGACTTTGTCAGGTGAAGACTCTGCTTCAAAACTCAAAAGGACAGAGTGTCTTCTCAGTTTCACCACGCTTGCCACCGGGTCTGCGTCACACAAAAGGGCAGGCGTCACAGCCACAGGGAATTTTCCATTTCAGTTGCTCCACCTCAACACTTTACATCACCCCAGTAATTACTCCTTTCAAAGGGGAACTGCTCCGGAGAGCAAAGCAAGTCACAGATCTTGTCCCTAATCACGTGACGCTCCCCCTGGATAGAAGAAATACAGAAAATAATCACAAATCCACTTCGAGCTACCTTCACCAATTTAACAGTACCCAACCTATTTTCTACCCAGACTGAGACTACATATGGATCAGCCAAAAGGCAGGGATCCATTTTCTCCAAAAATGTCTCTCCCACTGGGTCCGAATCATCATTTGGATGACCATTGGGGCGAGACTCTGAGGTCTTCATCACACCTGCCACCACAGGTAATTCATCCTCACGCTCCTCACGTTCAATTTCTGAGCCATCAGAGTCAGTAGAATAGGGTTTGTACTTGGCCCAATTCTTAATAAACACACATCTTCCCACTACATTCGGCTCTTCTCCTTCTTCCTCGCTGTACATAACCCCGTCTATCTTTTCACCACGCACGCTCTTGCCACGCTTTCATTGCTTGCAGAGCATGCACTGATGGCATTTCTCCAAAGCCCAACTTCTGTTCCTTAGCCCAAATTACTAGTCTGGCTATCTCTGGCCTCTCCATGATTCCATTTCCAAACCTTGATTACATTGGGATAAAATCAGTAGCGGGGTGTGGGTAAAATCACTGGGGAAGCCCCACAAAAAAGGCATATTACAACTTATGTGTTGTGATAATTGCATTGTTTGCTCTATAACCAGCTAATTCCTATGCCTTGCGACCTCCGATATATAGGCCTAAAGGCAGAGAAAATAAGAAGACACAGTGGCAGAATAAATTAAACCACACATTTGTTTTATTACAAAACCGGAGAGCAACCTCTGCCCGGTGAAGTCCACAAAGCACTTAACAGACAGTTACATGACCTACAGTATGGTCAAGCAAGTTAATGTTTACAACATTTTTGGACCACTAAACAACTATTGATTCAGAACCAAAGAGGGTTACTGCAAGTCGCAAAGAAAACAGGAGCTGCCTCCACTATACCAGCACCATTTAAACTTAAACATTTCAAAATCATCAAATCACCTCTGCTTAGTCTAATAAAGTGACAACTAAAAGATTATTGTATTGTGTGTAGATTGATATTGTGTGTAGATTGATGAGGGAAAGAATTATTTTGTCAATTTTAGAATAAGGCTGTAATGTAACCTAATGTGGAAAAAGTCAAAAGGTCTGAATACTTTCCGAATGCACTGTATGCATTTCTGTACACATCTGGCCCTTCTTTGGACACTGTGTTAACTAACCTCCAAACGAGCTTCAATGCCATACAACACTCCTTCTGTGGCCTCCAATTGCTATAAAATGCTAGTAAAACTAAATGCATGCTCTTCAACCAATTGCTGCCCATACCCGCCCGCCCGACTAGCATCACTACTCTGGACGGTTCTGACTTAGAATATGTGGACAACTACAAATACGTAGGTGTCTGGTTAGACTCTAAACTCTCCTTCCAGACTCACATTAAGCATCTCCAATCCAAAATTAAATCTAGAATCGACTTCCTATTTCGCAACAAAGCCTCCTTCACTCATGCTGCCAAACATACCCTCGTAAAACTGATCATCCTACCGATCCTTGACTTTGGCGATGTCATTTACAAAATATCCTCCAACACTCTACTCAGCAAACTGTATGTAATCTTTCACAGTGCCATCCATTTTGTTACCAAAGCCCCATATGCTACCCACCACTACGACCTGTACGCTCTCGTTGGCTGGCCCTCGCTTCATATTCGTCGCCAAACCCACTGGATCCAGGTCATCTATAAGTCTTTGCTAGGTAAAGCCCCGCCTTATCCCAGATCACTGGTCACCATAGCAACACCCGCCCGTAGCACGCGCTCCAGCAGGTATATCTCACGGGTCATCCCCAAAGCCAACACCTCCTTTGGCCGCCTTTCCTTCCAGTTCTCTGCTGTCAATGACTGGAACAAATTGCAAAAATCACTGAAGCTGGAGACCTATATCTCCCTCTCTAACTTTAAGCATCAGCTGTCAGAGCAGCAAACCGAGAATTGCACCTGTACACAGCTAATCTGTAAATAGCACACCCAACTACCTCATCCCCATATTGTTATTTATCTTTTTGCTATTTTGCACCCCAGTATCTCTACTTGCACATCATCATCTGCACATCTATCACTCCAGTGTTAATGCTAAATTGTAATTATTTCGCATCTATGCCTTACCTCCCTAATCTTCTATATTTGCACACACTATAAATAGATTTTTCTATTGTGTTATTGACTGTACGTTTGTTGATCCCATGTGTAACTCTGTGTTGTTTTTGTTGCACTGCTTTGCTTTATCTTGGCCAGGTTGCAGTTGTAAATGAGAACTTGCTCTCAACTAGCCTACCTGGTTAAATAAAAAATAAATAAATGTGATTTGATAGGTGACACCAAAATCCAAGCTGGCTTCCCGTGACACTTTTTTTTAGGTGCACCAGGACCATTCACAGTTTAGCTCAACACTGATTAGCTAATTTGTTCAACTTTATTTATCAAGGGAGGCCAAATGCTTGCAGGCTTCCCTTGCATTTAATGCTACATTCGGCAACAATGTCATACTCGTTTGGACCAGACAGCATCAGATAGGTGGGCTACACGTAGAGAGACAGAGGGGTGCTGTTTCGCTCACTCAGATGCTTTCTCCGATGAGATACATTCAGCCAGCCTCTTGCGAATTGAAGGAAAATTATGAAACACAGAGAGACGAAAGATACATTATTTTATGTGTTCTTGTTTTTTTTCTTGGTCAAAGTTATATAGAGGGGTTCGAATTTGTATATATTCATTTTTGTAATTTATTAAACAGTAACATGCAAAACACAAAAAAACAGAAGAGCCAGAGGGATTACGCAAAGAAATAAGGAAAAAATATTAATAATAATACAAATCCACATTATACCAAATTAAATACAGACATGTAGCGAATACAATTATTTCAGCATTTTGTTTTGCATTCGTTTTAATGATTCCAGATAGTTTTGCAAATCAGATTTTTTTAAATTAAAAAGACAATTTTTCTTAATACATTTTGATTCGCGCATGAAAAATGTTTCTAGTAAAATAAAGAGATTTATGACATACTGACGTTCAATTCTGGAGTCTGTGTAGTAAAATAATGTCAAACTTAGATATTTCAATGGTTGTATGCATTTTGTTCCCAAGATATAGTTTCACATCAGTCCAGAACACCTCACTATGTAAACAATTACAAAATAAGTGTTCAATAGATTCAGTTTCTAGTTCACAAAAACTGCATTCATTGGTAACATCAGGTATATATTTAGAAATCAAGCTATTACACAGACAGAATCTATGGACAATCTTAAAGAAGATCTCCTTTTGAGGGGCGCAGGTAGCCTAGTGGTTAAAGCGTCTTGCCAGTAACTGAAAGGTTGCTGGATGGAATCCCCGAGCTGACAAAGTAAAAATCTGTCATTCTGCCCCTGAGCAAGGCAGTTAACCCACTGTTCCCCGGGGACGTGGATGTCGATTCAGAGGGGATGGGTTTAATGCAGAAGACCCATTTCAGTTGAAACCAATGTGTGGAGTGAGCCAAGCACGGCTCCAGTTTACATCAAACGATGAAGCCCAACAAAATATAGCAGAAGGAATAGAATTCCTGTAGAAAATATCTCTTAATAAACGATTGCTGAATTTCTTATCTAGTAAACCTATGCCATTCACCTGGATATCACTTACAATAGATGTTCCAAAATATGCATTATTCTGAAGTAAAGATTTTATCCCACTTTTCCATATGAAGTTGTACAATAGCCTATCTAAGGTGGATTAGGGAAAAAAGATAGCATGAACGAGCTAGCCCCTCAGCTTTGTGTAAAAGCACCCTCCCTCGAAGATTTAAATCCCTCCCTAACCATGAGGAGAATTTATTTTTGATAGATTCAGTTACAGGATTCAAATGAAGTGTTTCTGATCTGTTTCACCTGTCTTTGTACTTGTCTGCACCCCCCTCCAGGTGTCACCCATCTTCCCCATTACCCCCAGTGTATTTATACCTGTGTTCTCTGCTGCTAGTTTGTTTTGTTCTTTAATAAGTCTACCAGTTTTTTCCCCTTGCGCCTGTCTTTTTCTAGTTCCTGTTTTCCCCCATTCTGCCTGCTGTTCTGTACCTTGTCACACCAGTCTGGATTATTGACCTCTGCCTGCCCTGACCCCGAGACTGCCTACCATTCTGTACCTTGTGGACTCTGATCTGGATTACTGACCTCTGCCTCCCCTTGACCTGTCATTTTGCCTGTAACATGATATTAAGATCATTCACAGCCTTAAGATTTTTGGTGATCTTTACACTGAGGTAGGTTATAGTTTAATTTTTCAGAGATGTTAATCTGATGGATTGACAGCTCCTTTCAGAACAAACATCTCACATTTGGAAAGATATAATACCAAACAACCTCTCTCTCTCTGTGAGCAAGACAAAGGAGCTGATTGTGGACGATAGGAAAAGGAGGGCCGAACAGGTCGCCATTAATATCGACGGGACTGAAGTGGAGCGGGTTGAGAGTTTCAAGTTCCTTGGTGTCCACATCACCAACAAACTATCATGCTCCAAACACACCAAGACAGTTGTGAAGAGGGCACGGCAATAACTTTTCCACCTCAGGAGACTGAAAAGATTTGGCATGGGTCCCCAGATCCACAAAAGGTTTTACAGCTGCACCATCGAGAGCATCCTGACCGGTTGCATCCCCACCTGGTATGGCAACTGCTCGGCATCTGACCATAAGGCGCTACAGAGGGTAGTGTGTACGGCCCAGTACATCACTGGGGACAAGCTTCCCGACATCCACCAATATACTAGGTGGTGTCAGAGGAAGGCCCAAAAAATTGTCAGACTCCAGTCACCCAAGTCATAGACTGTTCTCTCTGCTACCTCACGGCAAGCGGAACCAGAGCGCCAAGTCTAGGACAAAAGGCTCCGTAACAGCTTCTTCCCCCAAGCCACAAAACTGCTGAACAACTAATCAAATGGCCAACCGGACTATTTACATTTTGGAGAACTGCTTCACAATATCCAGTGCTAATCTAGTTTGTGACACATTTTTCCCAAAAAAAGTGAGGCGTCATGTGCCAGTTGGGAATATCTTGATCTCTGGCCTAGAACGTCATGCCTTCAAATTGACTTTGATAAACTAAAGAGCATAATGTTTGAGACACTAATGTGAGCGGACCAAGTAATTGGGCGTCACTCTAAAGCGGAAAGGTGGAACAAACGAGTCAGGAGTAGGTTTTCTTGATTGAACACAGTTCTCTATTGAGGGCATTTGGTCACCACAAACACTCCAACATAATCAAAGAAAATCTCCCAAGGAAAAAACATACATCTTCTTCTCCAGATCAAACAGGAACACAATACGATTATCTTTAAACTACAACAACAACAATCACGGGATTGTCACCGTCTTAGTGGTTATTCATGGATAGCTCCTCTGTCTCGGTGGCCATCTTCCAGAGATAGTATTTTTCCCTGCTCTGCTTGTTCCATACTCTCTCTTATAGGAGAAGGAGAATATCTCATTAGTACCATCAGCTGTGCTTGATTGCCTCTGGTTACCTTGTCTCCCATGCCTTGTTGGGCTACTATCTGTGAGCCCAGCCTGCCCTCTGGTGGTCCTTCCACACTAATGAAAAAGGTGATTGGACAACATTGTTGTATTCCTTTGTAAATGTTAAAACCTTAAGGATCTGCCCTTTTTTTCCTTCAATTTTCACCTAAAATGACATGCACAAATCTAGCTGCCTGTAGCTCAGGCTCTGAAGCAAGGGTATGCATATTCTTGGTACCGTTTGAAAGGAAACACTTTTGTGTTCACGTTTGTGTAAATGTGAAAGGAATGTAGGAGAATATAAGACATTAGATCTGGTAAAAGATAATACAAAGAAAGAAACAATTTTTTTTGTACCATCTTTGAAATGCAAGAGAAAGGCCATAATGTATTATTCCAGCCAAGGTTAAATTTAGATTTTGGCCACTAGATGGCAGCAGTGTATGTGCAACGTTTCAGACTGATCCAATGAACCATTGCCATTCCGTTCACAATTTTGTATCAAGACTGCCCAAATGTCAAGGTTTTACTGCTAAACTACAAAGCATTATATGGGCTTGCTCCTACCTATCTTTCCGATTTGCTCCTGCCGTACATACCTATACGTACGCTACGGTCACAAGACGCAGGCCTCCTAATTGTCCATAAAATGTCTAAGCAAACATCTGGAGGCAGGGCTTTCTCCTATAGATCTCCATTTTTATGGAATGGTCTGCCTACCCATGTGAGAGACGCAGACTCGGTCTCAAACTTTAAGTCTTTACTGAAGACTCATCTCTTCAGTGGGTCATATGATTGAGTGTAGTCTGGCCCAGGAGTGTGAAGGTGAACAGAAAGGCTCTGGAGCAACGAACCGCTCTTGCTGTCTCTGCCTGGCCGGTTCCCCACTCTCCACTGGGATTCTCGGCCTCTAACCCTATTACAGGGGCTGAGTCACTGGCTTACTAGTGCTCTTTCATGCCGTCCCTAGGAGGGGTGCGTCACTTGAGTGGGTTGAGTCACTGACGTGATCTTCCTGTCTGGGTTGGCGCCCCCCCTTGGGTTGTGCCGTGGCGGAGATCTTTGTGGGCTATACTCGGCCTTGTCTCAGGATGGTAAGTTGGTGGTTGAAGATATCCCTCTAGTGGTGTGGGGGCTGTGCTTTGGCAAAGTGTGTGGGGTTATATCCTTCCTGTTTGGCCCTGTCCGGGGGTATCATTGGATGGGGCCACAGTGTCTCCTGACCCCTCCTGTCTCAGCCTCCAGTATTTATGCTGCAGTAGTTTGTGTCGGGGGGCTAGGGTCAGTTTGTTATATCTGGAGTGCTTCTCCTGTCTTATCCGGTGTCCTGTGTGAATTTAAGTATGCTCTCTCTAATTCTCTTTCTCTTTCTTTCTCTCTCTCGAAGGACCATGCCTCAGGACTACCTGGCATGATGACTCCTTGCTGTCCCCAGTCCACTTGGCCGTGCTGCTGCTCCATTTTCAACTGTTCTGCCTGCGGCTATGGAACCCTGACCTGTTCACCGAACGTACTACCTGTCCCAGACCTGCTGTTTTCAACTCTCTAGAGACCGCAGGAGCGGTAGAGATGCTCTTAATGATCGGCTATGAAAAGCCAACTGACATTTACTCCTGAGGTGCTGACTTGCTGCACCCTCGAAAACTACTGTGATTATTATTATTTGACCATGCTGGTCATTTATGAACATTTGAACATCTTGGCCATGTTCTGCTACAATCTCCACCTGGCACAGCCAGAAGAGGACTGGCCACCCCTCATAGCCTGGTTCCTCTAGGTTTCTTCCTAGGTTTTGGCCTTTCTAGGGAGTTTTTCCTAGTCACCGTGCTTCTACACCTGCATTGCTTGCTGTTTGGGGTTTTAGGCTGGGTTTCTGTACAGCACTTTGAGATATCAGCTGATGTACGAAGGGCTATATAAATAAATTTGATTTGATGTGCATAATTTGTTTATTAATAACTTCATGTTCAAAACTGTGCACTCTCCTCAAACAATAGCATGGTATTCTTTCACTGTAATAGCTAGTTCATCATCAAATTGGACAGTGCAGTTAGATTAACAAGAATTTAAGCTTTCTGCCAATATCAGATATGTCTGTCCTGGGAAATGTTCTTGTTACTTACAACCTCATGCTTATCGCATTAGCCTACGTTAGCTCAACCGTCCCGCAGGGGACCCACCAATCCTGAAGGTTTACCTTGAGGATGTTCCATGACAGTTTGATACAGCTATTGCCACCATTATAAAGTTATAATAACATCAACAACTAAAAAATTACCAAACTTAATGCTTAAGATAATCAAAGATAAAATTGTGACTTACAGTATCAAATGCTTTCTGACAATCCAACAGGGAACTCATCTACTAGATCACAGTACTCAAGCAAATCTAACACCAGCCTCAGATTATTAGATATATGGTGCCCTTTCATAAACCCTGATTGACATTCAGCAATCAGATCATTCAAGCACAATTTGAACCTTTTCGCAAAGATTGAGGCTATAATTTTGTATTCGTTCTAGGAGTGTGATTGGACACAAATAATTAAGAGATCCTTGTGTGGTTTAGTTATAAGAGTAATAACCCCTTGCTTCAGAGAGGCAGGTGGTTCTCCCTTTATAACCTCAGTGTTCAAGTAAAAATTGTGCTATTTTGTCCTAGAAAGTTTTGTAAAATTCAGAGGTTAATCCATCTCAACCTGTAGATTTTTAATTGGTCAACCCCATATTGGATGTCCATAATGGATAAATCTTGACATCAAGACCGATTGGATTCTTCACTGAGTTAACATTCTCTATAAAATCAAGGAAATCCGTAGTCACTCAAACTGTTATCGAAGGAGTAAAGATTATCTTAACTTGGTGGTAAAGTCTGATTACTCTATCCCCATTAATCATACATTTCCGGAGTGTGTTGAGTTCCCTCTCCTCTTTTCCAAAAGAAAGTATCTGCTGCCCTTTTCGTCTTTTCAAGCCATTGTTTTCTGGATCTTATAGAGGCTCCTCTAGCTTTTTCGATATAAAATATATCTAGTTGATTCTGTAAATCGTTAAATTTAGCTTTCTAATTAAGATCAAGCTTCTTAGAGAGCTCAGCTACCTCACATCTTCTTAAACCAAGCCGTTTCCCTTAAGTAGTACAGGCTGAGCAGATTTTAAATTTCAGCAGTTCCCAATAGAGTATTTCGTATCATCATTACTGCACATTCTTAGTCAGCCATATGACTTTATGATCCGTCAGGATGCAGGCAGTATTTTTTAACTCTACGGTCTTGGGCTCAAGACTAGAACCTCCGAAATTATTGACACCCTTGATAAAGATGAGCATTCAGACCGTGGTGCATCATGGGAAGAAGGAGTCTGATGACGCATGGCCACATTGGTAGGTAGTGTGTGCTGCGTGTGCAGAAGAAGAAGATAGAGAAGACCGAGCAAAACAAATTCGAGCTGTTTTAGATTGAGAGCACAGCAATTGACCAAATATGACACCAGGTAAGTTTATTTCACCAATTGAGTAGACGGAGATACATCATTTAAATGCCCGTAAAAGTCTTACTATTATGAAGGCCAAATATTATTGTGAAGTTTAATCTTCCGGGCTGGTTTTGCGAGCAGTAACGTTAGCCATGATTTCTCTCACACAACTTGGATAACAAGTAAATAGTGCATGTGACGTTAGCTAACTATACAGTTACACGTACGACGTGTTCAATTTCATTATTGATCATTAATATTAAAGTATTTGCACTGTGCTTCTTCTGTGATTTAAGGCACATTTTCGCAATGGTACGGCCCGCATGGCACAAACTAAACACGTGTTCATACGCACTAACGTTAGCTAATTAACTTTCAAGCAACCTAGGTAGTTATTATTCGCACACAACACACCTATTCTTGTTATTTTGCCTGAACGTGTTTTTGATTTGAGTGCCTAGCCAAAAATCGGTCTAATGTTATTGGCACATGTGCTCGCAACATGCTAGCATTGGTAACCAGGTCACTAGCTAGCTAATTGCATTAACTATATTCATTGCCGGCCATGTCATGCTGTTTACCCATTATCTTTGGTTTACCACTATGTCTTCTAGTTTGCTGGCAAACTTAACACCGAGACATAAGGAATATCCTATTCCATTTCCAAGATCTTTGTAGCCCGTTGAACCCCTATTAGGGTATCAATTCCATCACCGGTGGTGAAATTAACGTGTATTTAGCTTGCAGCTATCATGGCTTTAAGACAAATAAGCATGCATTAGTAGTTGGGATCTATGATTCTATAAGTAATCTATACTATAACATGTATCATCAATCTGAAGCATCTCATTCATTTGTTTGCACCAGGCCCTGGCACCATGTCATGTGCCATACACATTTGAATGTTGATGTCCATTTTTCACCCCATAATCTTTCTTTATTTTAGGATTCAGCCCCAGGGGTGGTGATCGAGGAGGCTTCCGGGGAAGAGGAAGCTTTGGAGACAGAGGTGGTGGACGGGGGGGGTTTGGAGATAGAGGCGGACGAGGAGGATTCAGAGGCAGAGGCGGTGGTAAGTCAAAGATAGCTAGATTTTATTTGACATGTTTTTTAGGTTATAGGTACATGTCTGTTCCGTCTTGTATACGTTTACCTGGCTGACGAGCATTATCACATATTTGAAGTCACAAGACAACCTAATGTGACTTAACACGTCAAGTTTCTTGCAATTGCCATTGATGAAAGTTGTTTAATGCACGTGGTTAATTTGGGCAAGAACTGGACATTATGTGTTATTTCCCTGTTACAGGAGGTGGATTTAGGTCTCCAAGCGGCGAGGGTGGCTTCAGAGGCCGTGGAGGTGGTCGTGGCATCCCCAGGGGTAGAGGTGGACGTGGCGGCTTCGGGGCGGGCAGGAAAGTCACTGTGGAGCCTCATAGACATGAAGGTTAGTGGAAAAGTTGGAGCTGTGCAATACACGCTGTCTCCAGCAGAGGCTTGTAGTTGCACTATTGTTTGTGTTGTTCAGCAGCACCCACTCTATGCAAAATGTTTCTTCTGAACTGTAAACGTTCCAATATATTGGAGTGTTGTAATTTCATACTTCTCCATTTTCCCGCCCTCAGGAGTGTTCATCTGCCGTGGTAAGGAAGATGCCCTGGTGACAAAGAACATGGTGATTGGAGAGTCTGTGTATGGAGAAAAAAGGATGAATGTCGAGGAGGGGGAAACGAAGATTGAGTACAGAGCGTGGAACCCTTTCCGGTCAAAGTTGGCAGCAGCCATCTTGGGAGGAGTTGATCAGATCCACATCAAACCTGGCTCGAAGGTCATGTACCTGGGTGCCGCATCAGGGACGACAGTGTCCCACGTGTCAGACATTGTTGGACCAGTGAGTATATTTTTTCCCACATAATCAGAACTGTCACTGGTTTAGTTGGGCTACTCGATAATGGTCTTGTTTAGAACAATTAACTTCTATCACAATGAAGTGTGGTCCTTCATTCCTTTGACCCCTGTACATGTAATGAGACTTTTCCTCTCTGTTTTGCAGGAGGGTCTTGTGTATGCTGTAGAGTTCTCTCACAGGTCAGGACGTGATCTGCTCAATGTTGCCAAAAAGAGAACCAACATCATTCCCATCATTGAGGATGCCCGGCATCCACACAAATACCGCATGCTTGTTGGTAAGTCATCAATCTTACACTGATGCAAAAATACTGTGGTAGTTTATGTATATTTTACAAACTCTGGCTGTACCCTCTTTGTGCAGGCATGGTAGATGTCATCTTCGCTGATGTGGCCCAGCCTGATCAGACAAGAATTGTTGCACTCAACGCTCACAATTTCCTTAAGAACGGAGGGCACTTTGTCATCTCAATCAAGGTAAAACATTGACTGTTCAAAAGGCTGCGTTATTCAGAGTATGTGGTGCCATCTTCTGGAATAGTGTTCTTACTTAAGCAGGCAAACTAACATATTAGACGTTGAACATTTTGCATTTGAACTGCAAAGCTTTTGATTTTAAGAGCAACCTAGATTGCTGTTACTGGGGGCCAGTGCCTCAGTTGCAGTGGGATTAAAGTACGTTTGTCTTGTCTCCCTCCAGGCAAACTGCATTGATTCAACGGCAGCACCGGAGGCTGTGTTTGCTGCGGAGGTGAAGAAGATGGGCTCGGAAAACATGAAGCCCCAGGAGCAGCTGACGTTGGAGCCTTATGAGAGAGATCACGCCATCGTAGTAGGAATCTACAGGTGAGGAAATGCTTGTTTCTAAATATACAAAAAAAAAGCGCAACAAGTATCTTGCTGCGTTTTGTAAACATTGATCTAAAATACTGCTTATTGCAATTTTCTGCTCAGACTAATTTTGTTTCAATTGCACTTTTCCGCTCGGGTGACAAACGGGACATATTCAGACAGCGTTCTGGCTGATATGTATCTACTTTTTTTCTGGTACTTTCCTCGGTGTAACCTACCCTTCTCTGGTAAAATGCAAGATAAACGTCAAGCAAAACATTAGGAAATGTAGCTGGCTACATTATTTCTATGATAAACATTGCTAAAAATCCGTCGCTTTTTCATTGAAAGCACATTTACTTGTGTGGCTGCTAGCCAAATAGCATTGCACTTCTTTTGTCTAATGAATTAAGCCGTGATGGGAAACTATAGTTACATTCCCCTGGTCACTTGAAGCAACAAACAAAACTCAATTTAAATATAAAATGCAGATGAAATGGTTTAAATGCAGATTTTCGTTTATGGTCTGCACTTTGAAAATTCTGAATTCTAACATGACCACCCTGTAGAATGTATTTTGTCTTTATAATATGAATTCATCAAATATTCCTTCCTACAGACCTGCTCCCAAGAATAAGAAGTGAACTGGCCTGTAGCAGCTGTGGCATAGTGACTTTTTCTGTGGACCCACCTCTGCCATGGGGGGTGCTCAGCACTGGGATTTAGCAAGGCACTGATTAGAGACCCCCACATTCTTACACCCATATCTAAACTGACCATTTTAGTATTCCTGTCTCCAGAGCTTGGACGGTTTAGAAGTACGTACGTTGTTTTGTCTGGGGAGAGGGTGTCGGGGTGGAATTAACTTTGCTAATTAACTCTGCAGTGCCATGTAAAGTACTGTACAGAGGGAAAGCCTGATATATTGATTTAATTTAGTTATTTGTTTAATATTCACATTCATTTAATCTAATGCTTTTAAAGAACTGTTTCACTTTATCATTTAAGTCAAATTATTATTTTCTCCTTGATGTTAAAACAAGACTGGCTTGCACCTATGTATGTTTCACTTTGACTTAAATGTGATATTGTACCTTGACCTTTTTTATTAAAACAGTATGTGGTTGTAGATTTTATTTAGTCCTGCGCTTTAAGCCCTGGTCAGGGAAACTATGTTGTCATGACATAAGTAATGGTCACTCAGAACTATACTGAACAGAAATATAAGAGCAAGTTGAGGGGGAGCGCGCAATTGGCATGCTGCCTGCAGGAATGTCCACCAGAGCTGTTGCCAGGGTATTGAATGGTGATTTCTCTACCATAAGCTGCCTCAATGTTTTAGAGAATTTAGCGGTATGTCCAGCCTCACGACTACAGGCCACGTGAACCCAGGACCTCTACACCCGGCTTCATTTGCGGAGATCAGCTGAGAGGCATATCTGTCTGTAATAAAGCCCCTTTGTTGGGAAACATGTTCTGATTAGCTGGGCCTGGCTCCCTAATGGGTGGGCCTAAACCCGCCCATGGCTGTGCCCCTGCTCAGTCCTTTGAAATCCATAGATTAGGGCTGAATTAATTTCTGTTAATTTATCAACTAGTTAAATTGTAATGTAGCGTTTATTTTCTTCTTGTAGTTTTACATGGGTAAACTGCATGTGAACGCGTTTCTGAGTAATAACGAAATTGTATTCACCGTTACCAAATGACGGTTTCTAACCGTGCTGGTGACTAACTACTATAGTAGTAGTAAAACAACCTACACGCCACGACAGTTTTCATCCCAGTGGTGACCGCCGCCATTTTAAGTGAGTGCATGACCATACAGATTGGTCAGTGGTTTTCGTCAAAACGCGCGAAAGAGGCGGGTAATTTGAACATGATTGATGGTTAGCTGATGCGATATTATGAACTTGATGTTAACTAGTTAGGTGCCGATAGTTCTTCAAAAAATTAGGTAACGTTATACAGTCATGCGAGTTAAGCGCATGTTTGATTTGGGTGCTATTTCTAATTTACCAATATTAAGAACATATGTAACAGTATGTCCGTGAATCTAAATACTCATTTAGCTAGTTTGTTCGCTAAGGTACTAACAGTATTGGTGATAACGTCAAGGCTTACTGCTGTTGAGGCTACATGCACGAGCTTGCTAGCTGTTGGCTTGGTAACTACCTTACCCTAAAATCACATTTGAAACCCGTTTAAATGCCGAGGCAGTTTGTATACAAATGTATTACCGCTGCTTTAGATTATGAACAGGCGTTCCATGTGATGTTTAATTTCACACCAGTGGTAGTAGCTAGTTTGACTGTCGCGGGTTTGTTTTGGCGGCCATTTTGTAGGGGGAATGCAACTCAAACAAGCGGGAACGAGCTTCGTGTAGAGGGCGCGCTCGTGAAGACCCTCGTCTAAGCGATAGCTAGTGGTGTGATCGAGATTAACGGGCAGAGAGGGGGGGTCCCTTGCGAATGCACATCGCTAGTTATAGCGGTGCAACGGAAATACCCCACTTTTATTTTAATCGTATTTTTTTAATTTAAACACTCATCCCCTCCACCTTTCCGTTCACCACAACATGCAACACGTAGTTGGCTATTAGTAGTAACTGTTACAGTGAAAGCTAGCTAGTTAGTTAGCCTGCTAACGTTAGCTAGCCTCCCAGACTCAGCAGCTACGATAAACCCCAACTTTGCCAGTTTGCTACATGGTTTCCTGAGGGAAAACAGGCCACGAAAGAATCAACCATCAACGGCGAGATACGGTCTATTTTGGATGCCAACATAGCCATTGCCATGCTACCCCAAGCGGTACCACATCTGTTACCTGTGAACTGCTCAATTAGCTAGCTTGCACTGCGCCGGGCGGACGGTGCCGAACCTCCGAGTTCATCCTGCGCTCTTGCTGGACTGCGCTTTGGAGACTAACCTCACTGAAGACCCGAGTTTTGACGGGGATTTATTGCAAAAACGACACTACCGTTATTAGGATATCTCACCCATCAGAGGGGTGACAGTTTGGGGGTGGGGGGGATTGGTTTGCCGGTTCTTATTTTGCCCGGTACCTGTGGTGGAGGCTAGGACGGAGGGAGAGAGGGAATGCTGATAATGGCTGCTCCGGGAAGCTGGAAACGAACCTCCGCCTGAGGTAAGAGATAAGCCTGGTTTATTCACTCACTGGGTTTTAACTAATTTGTTGTGAAAATGCCGTTTTTGTCATCAGTCGTTATGTGTTTGAAGAAAACCATGATGATAAACTGACATCCATACAAACAGCACCTTCCGAACCCTCCCATGTCCTCCAACCTCAGCATCAATATGCCAATTTCAATCGCATGGGTGCTAGTTAATTGTACAGGACATTCACTTGGCTTGTAACATTATTTATCGATTCGTACACGTTGTGGACAATTTAGCTAGTGGCTACATTTTCCCCGTAGTGATGCCTTGCAATGTAGATCATCAACGTTGGTTGTGATTCGCCATGATGGAAAACTGCGATAGACAGCTACAATGTATCCGAGGCTAGTTCAGACTATCCTTTAACATCTTTTAGAAATCACATTCTCAGCTGCAATGTACGAATGAAGTAGGATAATCAAAAGTCACCCTGCCCAGTAGTCTCAATATTTAGTATGGGCAGTGTTGGCCATGTAATCTGTCGATGAGTATGCCTCATCATGGATTTATTACGATTTGATGTATGACTGGGACATCCTCCCTTTTCAATGCATCACACAGCCACTGTTTCTATTTGGGGTAAAATTGAGAAATGACGGATGTCATATTCTAAATCACTCCGGCCTAATTTTATCTGCAGTGTTTCCTTTAACTAGCTAATGCAAATATTTTGAAGAGAATGCCCAAAAGCCACTGCATCGCTGCATTTTAGAATTCACAGCAAGACAGTGAGGAAGGGAATTGTAAACTCTGATGAAGGCTGTGGATGGTGATTCAAGAAAAAACAATACGTTAAATAATGTCATAATTATATATGTTTTGATTTCGGTATGAAGAATGACATTACAACCCTTGGATCTTCATACGTTAACACGTGTGTCAATTGGGAGTGACATGCAGTTTCTGATGAAATTGCCACCTAAGACTATGAAAAGCAGTCTGTTATTGTGTATTTGTTGGAGTATATTTTCCATTTTGAATAACCTTTGTCGCAAAGTCATACCCTGGATAAATCTCGGTGCCTACACCCTTGATTTCCATGTAGCATTATGAGCAAGCCCTTGCTGTGGTGCTGAAGTAGAAATGCCGGTTCAAAATGGATTCACTTTCCTCTGTCCTTACCATGTTGGCTTCATTCTCTTACTGTTACCACTGCATCGAAGTGAAACCGTTATTACACGTTAATGCATATATCGTTAAGATTGCCATCAGAATTTGTGGTATTTTGATCTCAATGAATGTATCCCTCATCCACGTCCATCATGTTTGTTAACCCTAACCAGAAAAATCATTCCCTCGTTAGTTTTTAGGTGAAAGGTTGAGTGCAGTTTGACATTGTCTCTAAGTTACTGAGTCATGATTCTTTCTTGTAGTGTTGCATGTCCTCATACATTTGGAGCATTAAAATAGATGATTCTCAGTAAATGCTGTATTTCCAAGTTGCATGGATGATTTCCATTTAGCATTCTGAACCACATTATGAGCATTTGACTGCATGTCACAATGACACATTTATTTGGTCAGAAGCTTTGCTGAATACACAGTTGTGATACATTCTCTTGCCAAGATATTGAAAGACCAACTTGAGTGTGTATTACATCCCTCCATACCATAGCTTCATGTTGTAGGCCTGTACAACCTCCTCTCTAGTTCTCTTTCCCTCTCAATTTGGGGTGAGAGAAAAGCTCTGTTCGAGATTTATTTTGGTACTGGTAGCGGAGTGACACGCTGTTGTGAATGGACTGACTGACTGACTAACTTCATTGTATTGAACCTTGACATAACTGTGAAGTGCAGCAAGTTGGTGTTGACTGGTCACCAAAATACTGGCTGTGTGAAGAGGTGCTGTTTTATGTGTCAGTCAAGCTGGGTGTGGGAGTGTGATTCCAGGATGATGAGATGCTCAACTGCAAGGATGACTTTCCGGTCATGTTGCAAATATGTATTAGAGCTCATGAGCACTTGGTCCAGTCAAAGGGCATGCCACTGTTTTACCGGTGAGCATGTGTGAAAAGTTTGTGCTGGCGTTTGCAGGTGCAAGTCGGCGAGTGTGTGTGCGTGTCATGAAGCCTAGTAGCGATCATGATGATGGTGGGGGTGGCTGTCTGTAATTTGGACTCTTACTTGAATCTAGTAACTTTAACCCAGGTAGCAGCTTGGACCCCCACTCCCTTCCCATGCTCTTTTTCTGGTGAAACTGGCACTGGTGAGGTAACCTATCGCTTGTTTGTCTTTGGAGAGACCACTTGAGGGGGCCTTCCCCATTCATCTATTGATTTACACCTGAGTTTGATAGCTTAGGGAGGGGAAGCAGGGGACACCCACTCGCACACAAGTTCATAGTCCCCCACCTCCCGTGCCTAGCGTTTACACGGTGGAAAACTTGATTTACAGCGTAAGCAGTGTCTTGCCTGTTACAGAGAAGGCACAGTCCATAGCCCACGGTTTTCGAGGCACTCCCCTTTGAGCACAAGCCCTTAAAGTGTGTTAGAGAGGGACTGGAAGGAAACAGGTTCAGTGAGTTTACTCTAGAGTGAAAGTTTGCACTTGGGCTTTAGTAGGGCCTGGAACGCTACTCGGACCAATGTTGATTGAACTGCAGCCTGTCAGTTCCTTATTAAACCTGCCCAACACGCCTTTTCCCCTCCCTATTCTATCCCTGTGCAGCAGTCTCAATGTGACTTTGCCCTCAGTGTCTCCATCTCTCTCTGAGAGGACAACCCCACCCCACTTCTCAGCCCTCTAAAAGTACATTTGATTTTGATCTGGCTCTGAATGAACCCATTTCCTGATGCACAGCAACCTCACTACCTCATCAGTACTCAAGTTGCCCACGTGCAGTGTTTCCCCTAATATCACCCTCACCTCAGCCTAGAAATGCTGCCCTGTATCTTATCTTTGATTACGTAGTTTCTATCGAAAATTTTGTTTTTATGTGCCACTGGATACTGATTTTGGGGCCTTCAGTGTCCATCTGAAGATACAATCTGGGGGACACACTGGTGAGTGTACCAGTACGTTCAATGATGCTCTCTTGGTTACAGACTATATGCTTGCAACCTTTGGTTCATTACCACCCCACCTTGACTGGCATGTGTCTCAGTGAAGCTTGAGTTTCAAGACTGGGCTACCTGCACAATGTAACCACATAGTTGGCTACTAAACCTCTCCTTCAGCCAATTCAACATCTGATCATGTCTGATCAGCTTTGTGTTCTTAGAATTGTGTTTATAACTCTCAGAGCCTCTAAGGTAATGTTATGGAAACTGGAAAATGTTGAATGTGAGAGAAGGCAAAGGACATTCCATATGCTAGGTCAATCAGTAAAATCTGCATCAAGTGAGTGGCTAGATCAATTTGCAATGGAGGAATGCTTGGAATGGATTCGATCAATGGCATCGTATGTACATTTGTCATCAGTCATTTAAGCGAGCGAGCATAGCGATCATAATTACATATAATGATTCAAAGAGGAATCAACTTATGTATTAAAAACTACAGTGATTAGCATACAAAAAAAAAAAATAATCTTGTTTTGAATGATAACTATTGGGGAAAGCCCAGCATCTAAAAAACCGAAGGACACAACTGTAATCCCACAGTTCCAATTTCTCCCCTTGCTGTTGCCAGGAGCAACCAGGCAAGCTTCAAGAAACCGACAACCTTTCCTCTCTCTCCCCCCTTCTCTCTTTCCATTTAACCCATATCCTCCTTTTCAGGATACCTTTTTTCTTGAACAGATGTGAATCAAAGTATATTTCATGAACTGAGGTGAGGGTTGTCATCTAAAAATCAATCATGATACCCACCAAGTCAGAATTAAAGCCCAGCCTTGTGGTACAGACCAGTAACTGAAGTGGAAATGCTCAGTATGTTTGAAAACTAGTGCGTCTCTTCTAGGTTAATTGACAGCTGCAGACAAGGCCACTGAGTAGTTGATTGGTGGTTACTATACAGTACCAGTCAAAAGTTTGGGACACATCTACCCATTCCAAGGTTTTTCTTTATTTTTTACTATTTTCTACGTTGTAGAATGATAGTGAAGACATCAAAACTATGAATTAACACATTAACACACCCTCTCTCTGTCAACTGCGTTTATTCTCAGCAAATTTAACATGTAAATATTTGTATGAACATAAGATTCAACAACTGAGACATAAACTGAACAAGTTTCACAGACATGTGACTAACAGAAATGGAATAATGTGTCCCTGAACAAAGGGGGGGTCAAAATCAAAAGTAACAGTCCGTATCTGGTGTGGCCACCAGCTGCATTAAGTAATGCAGTGCATCTCCTCATGGACTGCACCAGATTTGCCAGTTCTTTCGGTGAGATGTTACCCCACTCTTCCACCAAGGCACCTGCAAGTTCCCAGACATTTCTGTGGGAATGGCCCTAGCCCTCACCCTGCGATCCAACAGGTCCCAGACGTGCTCAATGGGATTGAGATCCGGGCTCTTCGCTGGCCATGGCAGAACCCTGACATTCCTGTCTTGCAGGAAATCACACACAGAACGAGCAGTATGGCTGGTGGCATTGTCACGCTGGAGGGTCATGTCAGGATGAGCCTACAGGAAGGGTACCACATATGAAGGAGGAGGATGTCTTCCCTGTAACGACTGTGTTGAGATTGCATGCAATGACAACAAGCTCAGTCCGATGAAGCTGTGACACACCGCCCCAGACCATGATGGACTCCACCTCCAAATCGATCCCGCTCCAGAGTACAGGCCTCGGTGTAACGCTCATTCCTTCGACAATAAACGCGAATCCGACCATCACCCCTGGTGAGACAAAACCGCAAATCGTCAATGAAGAGCACTTTTTGCCAGTCCTGACTGGTCCAGCGACGGTGGGTTCGTGCCCATAGGCGACGTTGTTGCCGGTGATGTCTGGTGAGGACCTGCCTTACAACAGGCCTACAAGCCCTCAGTCCAGCCTCTCTCAGCTTATTGTGGACAGTCTGAGCACTGATGGAGGGATTGTGCATTCCTGGTGTATCTCGGGCAGTTGTTGTTGCCATCCTCTACCTGTCCCGCAAGTGTGCTGTTCGGATGTTCCGATCCTGTGCAGGTGCTGTTACACGTGGTCTGCCACTGCGAGGACGATTGGCTGTCCGTCCTGTCTCCCTGTGGCGCTGTCTTAGGCGTCTCACAGTACGGACATTGCAATTTATTGCCCTGGCCACATCTGCAGTCCTCATGCCTCCTTGCAGCATGCCTAAGGCACATTCACACCGATGGGCAGGGACCCTGGACATCTTTCTTTTGGTGTTTTTCAGAGTCCGTAGAAAGGCCTCTTCGGTGTCCTAAGTTTTCATAACTGTGACCTTAATTGCCTACCGTCTGTAAGCTGTTTAGTGTCTTAATCTTATGGCTGCAATCCCATTAACGGGATGATATGACAACAGCCAGTGAAAGTGCAGGGCGCCAAATTCAAACAACAGAAATCTCATAATTAAAATTCCTCAAACATACATGTATCTTATACCATTTTAAAGGTAATCTTGTTGTTAATCCCACCAAAAGTGTCCGATTTCAAATAGGCTTTTCAGCGAAAGCACCACAAACGATTATGTTAGGTCACCACCAACTCACAGAAAAATTCAGCCATTTTTCCAGCCAAAGAGAGGAGTCACAAAAAGCACAAATAGAGATAAAATGAATCACTAACCTTTGATGATCTTCACCAGATGACACTCATAGGACTTCATGTTACAAAATACATATGTCTTGTTTGATTAAATTCATATTTAAATCCAAAAACCTCAGTTTAGATTGGCGCCATGTTCAGAAATGCCTCCAAAATATCCGGAGAAATTGCAGAGCGCCACGTCAAATAACAAAAAAATACTCATCATAAACTTTGATGAAAGATACGTTTTACATAGAATTAAAGATACACTTGTTCTTAATGTAACCGCTGTGTCAGATTTCAAAAAGCTTTACGGCAAAACACAATATTCAATCATCTGAACACAGCGTTCAGCCACAAAGCAAGCCATACAGTTACCCACCAAATTGTGCAGTCAACAAAACTTATAAAAAGCATTATAAATCTTCACTTACCTTTGCTGATCTTCGTCGGAATGCACTCCCAGGACTCCCACTTCCACAAGAAATTTTCGTTTTGTTCGGTAATGTCTATCATTTATGTCCAAATAGCTATTTTTGTAGCGTGTTTGGTAAACAAATCCAACGTCAGGAAGCGCGTTTACTAAAAGCTGACGAAATGTCCAAAAGTTCCGTAACAGTCAGTAGAAACATGTCAAACGATGTATTGAATCAATCTTTAGAATGTTTTTAACATATATTGAATAACGTTCCAACCGGAGAATTACATTTACTTTAGATGAGCGATGGAACAGAGCTCCCTCTCATGTGAACGTGCATGGTCAAAGAACGGTCCGGTCATGGCAGACCTGACTAATTCCCCTCTCATTTGGCCCCCCTTCACAGTAGAGGCATCAGACAAGGTTCTACAGATTGTTGACAGCTAGTGGAAGCCGTAGGAAGTGCAAACTCACCCATATCTCGCTGTGATTTCATTTGGATCTTGGTTGAAAATCGACCAGCCTCAGAATTTCCACTTCTTGTTTGGATTTTTTCTCAGGTTTTTGCCTGCCATATGAGTTCTGCTATACTCACAGACATAATTCAAACAGTTTTAGAAACTTCAGAGTGTTTACTATCCAATACTAATAATAATATGCGTATATTAGCAACTATGACTGAGGAGCAGGCCGTTTACTCTGGGCACTCTGTGCACCTTTCATCCAAGCTACTCAATACTGCCCCTGCAGCCATAGGAAGTTAAGACCGTTCCACAGGTGCATGTTCATTAATTGTTTATGATTCGTTGAACAAGCAGGGGAAACAGTGTTTAAACCCTTTACAATGAAGATCTGTGAAGTTATTTGGATTTTTACGAATTATCTTTGAAAAACAGGGTCCTGAAAAAGGTGCATTTCTTTTTTTGCTGAGTTTAGTAACCAAAATAGTTTTAAACAAATCTAAATATATTTTATTTTTGAGATTCTTCAAAGTAGCCACTCTTTGCCTTGATGACAGCTTTGCACACTCTGGTTAAATAGTTTACCATGGTCCCCAGCCATCAATCTGTACGTCTCTGCTCTCTTTGCTTTGTGATTATGTTTTAGCTGTGTTGTTCTAGTTTGCCGGCCATAACCGTGGTGGTTGGCTAGGCTAATAGCTAGCTAGCCAGCCAGCCAGCTAATGTTTAGCTAAGATTACACCATATATCTAACCCTCTTTGATAAGAATTAGATGGTGTTATGTAGTGGTTAGATGGTGTTATGTATTTCCAAAACTTTGGTTTACTTTAATGTAGCTGTAAGCTAGGTGTTAATATCAACTGGTAGACTCATGTGGTGCTAACGTAACATTCGCAGGCATGTAGGGCTAACGTTATCAGGCTAGTAGAGCTAACGTTAGCAGGCTAGTTGGCTAGCAACCTTGCAAGTTGATTTGTAACAAATTCCTAAAGTATTTGGTTGTAAATTGGCTGAAAATGTAATTGAAATTAAAAGTCATGAGTGCAAATGATTGGTTTCATTTGAAATTACTGTATTTCTTTTGGAGTTTAAATTCTAGGGAATAGGCTGGCTTGCCGGGTCCTCCATATTACATCACCCCCTGGGAAAATCTTTTCCCGACATGACTTGGGCATTCTTCGGAATTCTGATTGGTTTTATAGAATAAATAACTAATGCAAATCCATATGTTACATGTGGTTGCGTTTGTTACTTACACTTTTTAAAACGGAATTCAACAATATTAAAACATTTATTGAACTTAGTAGGGAATCAACAAAATGTATTAATTAGCCCAGGTTTATCAGAAGACATAAACAGAATGCAATAGTGATTTGTATTTCCTGCAACTTTCTGAGGAGGCAACAAGAATTCCCCGTTTGTGTATGTGCGGTACGCTCCACTTTGTGTAGCCATTAGCGATGATGCTAATGAAAAGTCTTCTGGTAGATAAAGGTTTTCCCAAAAACATTCTCAATTAAATGTTAACTACAAAGTAGCTTATGCTTACCTGGCAGAATAAGATCATGATTATTTGCATCAATCGAGTGGATATTTGTTTTTGCAAACTTCACCATCACGTGTGCTACAAAACACACTAAACAGCCTCATTCTAGGTGTGCACTGGAATTAAATAAACATTTCTCAAACTTTTCCTGGTGTGATTTAAGCATTTTTGTGTACATAGAAAATCCAATTTAGTAGTTTTTCTATTAAAGAAAGGTGATTTTGATAGTAAAAACCTGAAAATATTGGGTGAAATGGAAACCTGGAAAAACAAAACGGAGAAAGGGGATTTTGGGGAGAGAACCAAAATGTAATCAGGCAAAATATATAACAGATTTTATAAGGCCCTACTTTAGGCGCAGATCTAGGATCAGTTTACCCTGCCCAAGCTTAACCTTAAAATGCAGAGCTGCTTTTGTACTTCATTCATACACTCATTCACAGATCTCCCTTCCTGTCTGTCTGCCATCCTCTTTCATTCATCTGTACCGAAGGAAAGCCACCTGTTTACTGATCAGTTTGGTAGCATCGTACCAGAGGTGTTTGTGCAGTTCGAGGAATAGGACACCTGACCCCAGATCAGTGTTTTTGATTAGTAACTTCCAGAAAGGACCACGCCAGGCTAATTCTCACTTTCTCTTGCCCTGCCCCTGTTAGTTTCCTGTCCTCTTTAATGCACTTTTCTCTGCTCTTCGAATGGCTCATAAATTACTAATGAAAGGCAACACACTACACTGGCTCCTTCACCACTGGCTGGCAGGTAGAGGAGTGCTCAGCCCTGGCTCCTGACTAGGGGATGGAGAGGGGAGCCTTTAACCATCATCATACAGGTGACCTGCCAGCCAGGGATATAAGGTGAAATGGTTAGTGGTTGTTATCCTAAACTTGTCCCGTAATGAACAGTTATGATTTATATTATAGCTCCTTGAGAACTGTATGTAGGCCTACTACTGTGGATTGTTGCAGATCTGTTGATTGTCTTCATGAATCCTGAATAAATTCCAAAAAGCTTACCACCCTGCCACAGGTCACTGCTTCCCTCCACAATTTCAGAAAGTTGTCTCTTGAGGAGGCGCTGGGTCATTTCCAGTATGTAGGTGTATTTACACTATATATGGGTGTACATGGGGTCATTGGGGTGGTTGATTTAGTGTTTGTGTTTTATTTATGAATGGTTTATTAAGCATGACGCCATGTTCCCCTGCCCTTGTTTGTGTAGTGGTAGGCACAGTGGCCTTTCTGAACAGTGCTGGGCCTGTTGGAGAGCTGACGGTGTGGTGGACAGGGCCCTGGGTGTGTGCCCTCCCTGAGGTGAGTCACTGCTGGGCTAAGCCTGGCTGGTCTGGGGCTCCAGTCTGTCCATTTGCCTTTACTGGAGGTAGTGGACTGGAGAAATTAAATGTTGTTCAACCCTGGGTCTGAATACTCACAGAATGTGAAGGGCAGGCTTTTGCTTAAGCCCAGCACTAACACAACTGACTCAACTAATCAATATATCACCAAAACCTTTTTTTATTTGAATGTGTTAGTACTCATCTGGAACAAAAGCCTGCACACCTTTGGTTCCTACTAACCAGGATGGAAGAACTCTGGACTTGAGGGAGCAAATCCACTCATCACAGTCAACATCTCACTGTCACTCTGAGAGGGCCAGACTTTTATGTTGTTGCCAGAGCAGTCCATAATCACTCTAAGTGTAAGGTGGACTCTGTAATCATTGGATCTTGTGGACAACCACAGATGCTAGTTGTTCTGTAGCACAGCTCCCTCCCAACTGAACAGGTAAATTATGGCTGGTTAGTTTTTAGGTTAGTATTCACTTTGAATGTTGATCAGATTTATGGTTAGAAAACGTTTAACATCACTATGACTAGGGCCAGTACATGTGTCCGCCTAGCTTGGAAAAATGAACGTGACCTCCTGGCTAGGGCCCTAATCATGACACTTTTCAGTCCGTAACGGGTGCTTGTTTACTTATGTTATAACCAACTTTGTCAGAGGCTCTGTGGTCTACTTCCATGTTGCTGATAAACCATCCCGAGGAAAAAGCCACGGGATTGTTTTTCAATACCGTTAACTATTTATTTATTTATACGTTTTTTAAGTAAATACCTGCAGTCAACTTGTGCAATACATTAGAGAAAGAACATTGCGTTCTTCATTTCACCTGTCATGTTATTATGAAGATTATGGTAGTCCCCAGTCACGTGTCACGTGGTGTTTGTTTACAAGCACACAATAACTAGAGACTGAAGCCTTGTGAGTCACTCACTGTTGTGCAGCATGCGCCAGGTGATCTAATTACAGTATGGAATTCACAACTAAATGTTTGCTAGCCAGATATCTTTTAACTATTAAGCTAACTGTCTAAAATGTGCTAAATGCTCTGCAGTTGTGCATTTGGTTTGCTATTTAGTAGCTAGTTAGTGTCTTCCAAAATCAAGCATTCGCTTGGTAACAGCAGAGAATCCCCTTCTGGTTTAAAAATTTGATTTGTGCTTTCAGCAAACGGTGACTATAATTTTTTAGTTACTTGTATAGTTTAGGTCAGAAACTGTACAAAATGTTCGCAATGCGCTCGATAGCATTCTCTATGGGATTTTACATGTTAGTCTGTAATCCGAAGGTTAGCAATGCTATCAGTATGGTTTGAAAACAGCGGCCTTTGTGTTCAGTGACGATATTACCAAATTACATGGCACAAGGTCAGTGTGAAGGTACACTATATATACAAAAGTATGTGGACAAATCTTCAAATTAGTGGATTTGGGCTATTTCAGCCACACCCATTACTGACAGGTCTATAAAATAGAGCACACAGCCATGCAATCTCCATAGACAAACAGTAGTAGAATGGCCAGTACTGAAGAGCTCAGTGACTTTCAATGTGGTACCGTCAAAGGATACCACATTTCCAACAAGTCAGTTGGTCAAATTTCTGCCCTGCTAAAGCTGCCCCGGTCAACTGTATGTGCTGTTATTGTGAAGTGGAAACGTCTAGGAGCAACACCGGCTCAGCCGCGATGTGGTAGTCCACAAAAAAACACAGAACGGGACCGCCAAGTGCTGAAGCGCATAGCTCGTAAAAATCGTCTGTCCTTGGTTGCAACACTCACTACCGAGTTCCAAACTTCCTCTGGAAGCAACGTCAGCATAATAACTGTTCGTCGGGAGCTTCAAGAAATGGTTTTCTATGGCTGTGCAGCCGCAGAGAAGCCTAAAACCACAATGTGCAATGCCAAGCGTCAGCTGGAGTGGTGTAAAGCTCGCCGCCATTGGACTCTGGAGCAGTGGAAATGTGTTCTCTGGAGGGATGAATCGCGCTTCACCATCTGGCGAATCTGGGTTTGGGGGATGCCAGGAGAACGCTACCTGCCACAATGCATAGTGCCAACTGTAAAGTTTGGTGGGTCTGAGATTTGAACCAGCAACCTTTCAGTTACAGGCCCAAAGCTCTAACCACTAGGCTAACTGCCACCCTGGGATGATTTGGAACGCCAACTGCGAGCCAGGCCTAATCGCCCAACATCTGTGCCCCACCTCACTAATACTCTTGTGGCTGAATGGAAGCAAGTCCCCGCAGCAATGTTCCAACATCTAGTGGAAAGCCTTCCCAGAAAAGTGGAGGCTGTTATAGCAGCAACTCCATATTAATGCCCATGATTTTGGAATAAGGTGTTGTTGAACAAGCAGGTGTCCACATACTTTTGGTCATGTAGTGTATGACAATCTGGATACTGCCCAAGCCTAGTGAACATGTTATTGATGCACCAGGAAGATGCAGAACGGTGTGAGAGAGGTGGGTGTGTGAGATGCATGTTTCTGTGTGTGTGTTTGCAGTGAGCGGCTGCTCTCCTTGGTGCTGCTTTTTGCTCGGCAGCCTGCTGACCTGCTTAACTCAGCTGAGAGGGAGCTGATGGAGCAGGAGACAGAGAGACACTGAAAAGCAAGGTAACAGAGGAAGAAAATAAATGAGATGAATCAAGTTAAGTGGAAAGGTGTTTTCAAGGAGAAAGACGACAACATTATAGCATGTCAAGATAAGAAAGTGTAGGTAGCTACTGTATGTCAGTGTGGGTGAGGGGAGGGAAGAGGGACAGCAGCTCTTAAAATAGACCTTACTACTTCATCACTTAAGCAAGCCTTGATCCGTGCCTGTACTGTACTAGATTATCCTCCTATGAATAAAAACATCTCTTCATTATGCATATTTTATATATGATGAGCTTTATAGATTTGTCTTATGACGTGGAGGGGAGAGCGTACAGAGACACAAAACTTGACTGATGGATTGGTTAATGACTGTTCTGCTGTAACTTTTGTACATTTCCATGTGACCCAAGGCTTGGAATTCAATCAAACCCACCAAAGCAATGTTTACATTGTTTGTTTACAAACGACTATCCCTGTACTCACCTAAACTGAAAACTGAAAGCATATGGTCATTTCCATATAAAAGGACCCGTGAGCATTAACATGTGAAGTTCATAGGAGCATTTCAAAGGAAAGCTGAGTCTACTTTTTAGAAAGTAAGGCATATATACATTTTTCAACCATATTCCACCCTAAAACTTAGGGATACGCAAAGGATTTGATTTCTGGTCAAATAGGCGGAAAATGGGTCTTCAACAATATCTATCCGAAAGTCTTAAAAGGTATTGGAAATGCATCAAAACACAATGTGAAAGTAAAGACCCCTGCCAACTTCTATTTTATTTAACCATTATTTAACTACCGGTAATTAATATCAGCACTTATATTTTGTTTTGGATAAATTATTTACCTTCTGTGAATTTAAGAAACCTTGCCTTGTGCCTTGTGCGTTTTTGGTAACGGAATTACATCTGTGTAAGATATTTTCAAATTTCTCTCCCTCTTGAGGAAGGATAATTAAAGTTCACGGCACCAAACCACAGTTGGGTCACCTGCTACTGTTCTCCCTTCCACTGGCATACTGTTATTCAGCTCAGCTCAGAACAGTTATTTTATCTTTCTGTCGTCTGGTGATCAAAGCAAGACTGTGAAAACAGTCTGGACAACCCTTCCCTTGCACTCTCTCTCTGTCTCTTCTCGCTGTCTCTCCAGATGTCACCTCTCCCAGCCCTTACTGACACCTACCATGTTTCCATCTACTGTAACAAGCATCCTCACCCACTCATCACCGACAAATACCGGATGTCCATGGACGTTGAAAAGTAGTTGAAATTTGGTCAGTCCTCCCTGGCCAGACCAAATCTGAGTTTGGACAGTACAGCACAGTAGAAAGCAGGAAAGAAAAGTACACTACTGTACAGTATAGTAAGTAGCGCACACTACTATAAACTCTACTGTACTCTAGTGTGCTCAACTTTGCTGTACTGTAATGTCCAAACTTGCGAAGCATAGAAATCAATGATTGTTTCAGATTTGGTCTGGTCTGGACAAAACATATGTGGCCTTGTTTAGGGCCGGAACTCATTACAATAATATGCAAAAGAGGGATATTGCATATTTCTACCTTTGTGTACCTATTCAGGATACATCCCCATGCAGGGGTTCAGCGTTAACGCTCAATCCTGATTTTTCACGCAGAACATTTTTTATATATTTTTTCTTGCTGTGTTTTATAAACACAGATCTGATATGCTTATTGTCATTTCTGCTCAGCATCAGACTAATTTTGTGCTTCAGTTGCACTTTTCCACTCGGATGTGAAGTCACGAACAGGCTTTCAATCAGCAGACGGCGTTCTAGCTGGTGTGTAGCATTTTTCTCCGGTACTTTTCTCGGTGTAGCCTACTTTTCTCCAGTAAAATGAGATCGTTCTACAATATGATTGGAGTCCACCTGTGGTAAATTCGATTGAACATGATTTGGAAAGGCACACACCTGTCTATATAAGGTCCCACAGTTGACAGTGCATGTCACAGCAAAAACCAAGCCATGAGTTTGATGGAATTGTCTGTAGAGGCTTGTGTCGAGGCATAGATCTGGGGAAGGGTACCAAAAACTTTCTGCAGCATTGAAGGTCCCCAAGAACACAGCAGCCTCCATCATTCTTAAATGGAAGAAGTTTGGAACCACCAAGACTCTTCCTAGAGCTGGCTGCCCGGCCAAACTAAGCAATCGGGGGAGAAGGGCTTTGGTCAGGGAGGTGACCAAGAACCTGATGGTCACTGACAGAGCCCCATGGTCACTCTGACAGAGCCCCAGAGTTCCTCTGTGGAGATGGGAGAACCTTCCAGAAGGACAACCATCTCTGTAGCACTCCACCAATCAGGCCTTTATGGTAGAGTGGCCAGACGAAAGCCAAAAGGCACCTAAAGAACTCTCGGATCATCAGAAACAAGATTCTCTGGTCTGATGAAACCAAGATTGAACTCTTTGTCCTGAATGTCAAGTGTCAAGTATGGAGGAAATCAGGCATTGCTCATCACCCTGGTCAATACCATCCCTACGGTGAGGCATGGTGGTGGCAGCACCATGCTGTGGGGATGTTTTTCAGTGGCAGAAAGACTAGTCAGGATCGAGGGAAAGATGAACAGAGCAAAGTACAGAGAGATCCTTGATGAAAACCTGCTCCAGAGCACCCAGGACCTCAGACTGGGGCAACGGTTCACCTTCCAACAAGACAATGATCCTAAGCACACAGCCAATGCAGGAGTGGCTTTGGGACAAGTCTCTGAATGTCCTTGAGTGGCCCAACCAGAGCCCAAACTTGAACCTGATCGAACTTCTCTGGAGAGACCTGACAATGGCTGTGCAGCAACGCTCCCCATCCAACCTGACAGAGCTTGAGAGGATCTGTAGAGACGAATGGGAGAAATACAGGTGTGCCAAGCTTGTAGCGTCATACCCAAGAATACTTGAGGTTAGTAAAGTAAAGCGGGTCTGAATACTTATATAATTGGGATATTATATTTTATTTAAAAATTTGATACATTTGCAAATAAAAATAACCAGTCTTTGCTTTGTTATGGTGTATTGTATATACATTGGTGAGGAAAATAATACATTTAATCAATTTTAGAATAAGGCTGTAACATAACAAAATGTAGAAAAAGTGCAGGGGTCTGAATATTTTCCGAATGCACTGTGTGTGAATGCCCAGGTCCTTGCTATCCAGAATTAGAATATTACAGAAAATCCATGATGTCTCCTTTGACCAGCCGTCTGAATAATGAGACCCATAAGTTATAGCTAGGGTTAAAGCTCCCAGCATGCAACAAACACATCTTTCATCAGAGATGACCCTCGAAGCACCGTCTGTGTACCGCTATCACATTGTCTATGGGGAAAGTTTACGAGAGAGGAAGGGGTATCAGGTGGTCCGTTTGACTATAGGGAGTAGGCCTACTTGTTTTGTTACTATCACTTTAATGCTGTTGCTAAGGAAGTATCCATCCACACAGTAGCTTGCTTGTTGTGAATATTGTCCATTCACATCTCCCACAGCAGGGTGTTTCACTGACGCAGGTCAGGTCCTGTTTAAGGGCAAACTCCACAAGAGTGAACCCTCTTCATTCCATGGAGTATCTCTTACCTCTTACTCTCTCTTAACGTCTCTCCTTGTGCCCTTCTCTCCCACTCTCTATATCTACCTCATCTCACTCACCCTCTTTTCCTTTCTCCCCTACCTTCTTCAGCTTGCTCTCGCTCCCACCTCCCTCCACCTTTCTACCTCTTCCTTTCTTATTCCACCCTCAGCTCTGTTTCTCTACCCCTCTCTCTTTGTTTTCATTCAGCCTCAAATTTTGAGAATTGATTTGGCCCACCGGGTTTCGGGCTTGCCGTGCTGTGTAAAATAAAACATTTAAATAATAACTCTATGTCTGCATACCTTTTACTACTGCGCTCTCTCAGCAGCTGCAGCCACTAGCGGCACCAGGATTCCAATATTGTCTGGGCTAGAGAACTTTGGCCATGATGAAACTAATTTTTCTGGGGATTTCAATGTTTCAAATTGCATTACGAATATGCTGGAGTGTACTCGGGAGAATGATGATCCACAAGACCATGACTGGCAGCGCATCTCAGAATTAGGAGAAACCCATATTCCAATGGTATCTGTTAACACCGATACATCCTAAGAAATTACACCCTATGACTGCCCTGCTACTGTGCCTTGCTGGACCTTGTAAACTATCGAAAGTAGACCCAAAACTGATAAATGTTTTCCGAATCAGGCATAGGCTTCATGCAGTTATTTTGGAATAAAACATGCATTCTTGTTTGGCAGAAACTCCATTTATTGTTTAATTATTAAAAGCTCACGTTTTATTTTATTTTCAAAAGAAAATGGTTAATACACTTGATTTATGCTACATAATTGAATACTAAATGTTTCTGATCAGTGATAGATGAACAAATGAAAAAATGAGCTACCACCTCCACTTGTTTGCTCAGCCATGTAGAGATCAATTAGTTAAACCAAATCACATAGATTGATTGTCAGACAAGTCACAGGCTTTTGTTTGGGAGTAGGACAGGCTGCTACTATGCGAGTGAAGGTCAAAATCTACTTGTTAAGCTACATAAAATGAGGGATGCACGATATATCGGTGAGCATATCGGAATCGGCCGATATTAGCTAAAAATGCCAACATCGGCATCGGCTCGATGTCTGTCTCGTTTAACGCTGATGTGCAAAACCGATGTCAAAGCTGACGTGGATACCTATATAACATAAGTAGATGACGTAATAACGCCACAAAAAATACAGTGCTACACAGAACAAAATCATAAAAATACTAAGTGCACTTCCACAAACTAAACAAGTTCAAGTCGAGCAGTCGTATGAAAGAGTTATACAATTTCAGCGAGACAACTCAAAGGCAAATCCATTAACGCCAAGATTATGGAATTCGTTGCCCTTGACAATCAACCATCCTCTGTCGTGGATGATGTTGGCTTTCGCCAACTGGTTGAGCCCCGGTACACACTATTTTTCAGATGTTGCCCTACCGGAGTTACACAGTATTGTTGAAACGTACATCTATGAGCTACTTGCTATGGGCGTCACTGCTATTAGCTTCACGACTGACATTTGGACCAGCGATGTCAGCCCGATGAGCATGCTGAGTCTGACAGCACAGTGGGTCGATGAAGATTTCGTACTGAGGAAAGCTGTATTGCATGCTCAAGAATGTGCTGGTTCTCATACTGCTGCTGCTGCCATTTCAATGGCATTTGAGAACATGTATGTAACTTGGAAACATGAACACACTCCTAGCGCCATTTGAACAATTGACTCAAGAAATAAGCTAATCAACTGCGTCTGCATCAGACGTGATACCCTCTGTCATGGCATTGAAACGCCTACTCAACAAAAACTCCTGACACAGACCGGGGGTTAAAACCGTTCAAAAGTACTCCAGGCTGTGAACAAGCGATTAGGTGGCATTCTCTCTGAGCCTCTTTACTGTGTCGCCACCATGCTCGATGCTAGGTACAAGGAACGCTACTTCGATGCAGACCAGAAGCACGGTTTACGTGAAATATTACACACAGTTGGACAAGATGGAAACGGACACAGTGACAGTGCACACCGAGGAAGAGGCCACGGACAGACGGAGCTGAAACTTCACTGCTTGACATGTATGATGAAATCCTGGTTGAGAATGAACAAATGAACAACGAAACAGCACAGCAAGTAAGTGAAATAAATAGGTTTTGAATATGTTTTACTGGTAATGGGGACATGCGTAAATGCCAACAAAATAACTGTGTGTGTGTGTGTAACCTTTTAACTAGGCAAGTCAGTTAAGAACAAATTCTTATTTACAATGACGGCCTACCCCGGCCAGACCCGGATGACGCTGGCCAATTGTGCGCCTCCCTATGGGACTCCCAATCACGGTCAGATGTGATACAGCCTGGATTCGAACCAGGGACTGTAGTGACGCCTCTTGCACTGAGATGCAAATCAAAGTGTATTTGTCACGTGTGCCGAATGCAACAGTGAATTGCTAACTTACAGGCTCTAACCAATAGTGCAAAAAAGGTATTAGGTGAACAATAGGTAAGTAAAGAAATAAAAACAACAGCCAAAAGACAGTGAAAAATAACAGTAGCGAGGCTATAAAAGTAGCGAGACTACATACTATTGAGGTAGTATGTACATGTACATTTTACATTTTTACATTTTAGTCATTTTAGCAGACGCTCTTATCCAGAGCGACTTACAGTAGAGTGCATACATTTTATTACATTTTTACATACTGAGACATCCCTACCGGCCAAACCCTCCCTAACACGGACGACGCTATGCCAATTGTGCGTCGCCCCACGGACCTCCCGGTTGCGGCCGGCTGCGTCAGAGACTGGGCGCGAACCCAGAGACTCTGGTGGCGCAGCTAGCACTGCGATGCAGTGCCCTAGACCACTGCGCCACCCGGGAGGATATGGTATGGTTAAAGTGACTATGCATATATGATGACCAGAGAGTAGCAGTAGCGTAAAAGAGGGTTTGGTGGGTGGCGGGACACAATTCAGAGCCCGGTTAGTCAATGTGCGGGAGCACTGGTTGGTCGGGCCAATTTAGGTAGTATGTACATGAATGTATAGTTAAAGTGACTATGCATATATGAAAAACAGAGAGTAGCAGCAGCGTAAAAGAGGGGTTTGGGGGGGGGGGGGGCACACAGTGCAAATAGTCTGGGTAGCCATTTGATTACCTGTTCAGGAGTCTTATGGCTTGGGGGTAAAAACTGTTGAATCCTTTTTGTCCTAGACTTGGCACTCTGGTACCACTTGCCATGCGGTAGTAGAGAGAACAGTCTATGACTGGGGTCTTTGACCATTTGTAGGGCCTTCGTCAGAGGAATCGATGCATCCCAACGTAAAATGCTATCAAAATGGTCTGATCTGTGATAGGCCTATATGAGCAAACTAGAATAAAGATGATCATGAGCACACCTCAATTTAGCTAACATTTTCCCAGCCTAATTGTAACCAGATTTCCAAAGATTCAGTGAAAAGAAAAAAGTCTGACATTGATTGATTTATCGAGACGAGTCCCCACGCTTGTCTCAAAGCAGCGCGATGGCACTGTCCCAATCAAAACAGTGTAGAAATTATAATCTTGTTGGCCACACACAGCTATTACTTTAAAATGTGTGTAATGGTTGGATATGACTTTGGGAGTTTCTGTATAAGCAACAGTTTGATACATGCATTGTCTTCAATTGCATTAGCCTACTTTATTCCAATATTTTCCATCATTCAGTTGCTCATAACTACAGTGAGTTTTCCTCCTCGCTTTTCTAAGATGAGGGCCATTTCATCTCCTCACTCAGCTGCCTCCCGCCTCCGCTGCATTGTTCTCAACACCAGTTTTAAATCAATATACAGTTCTATAAATCAGGCTTTTTCCCCCGGGTTCGGGCTTAATACATTTCTGTGATGTAGGACCGGGCCTAGGTTCAGGTTTCAGTTCACCAGGCTGGGGTAAGACCGGGCTCTACTCTCTATACCCCTCACTCTGTCTTTTACCCATCCCCCTAACATCCCCACTCACGCTTCCCCATGTTTGTGACTTATGCAACTCATCCCTCTCCCCCTCCAGTCTGCAGATCCCTGCCTGCATGATGTTGGGACACTAATGCTACGGGTGGTGGACAGCAGGGGGGGTTGTGCTGTTGCTAGGGCTCCCTCCCAGCCCTCTTGTGGAGAGAAGAGAAAAAAGTAGAATGGATTGATTTCTGTGGACACACTGGACCCTTCTGTGTATCAGGAAAAATGTCAGTGTTAGGACTCAGGAAAAACAAGCATCCCATTTAACTTGGCACAAGGGGGTTTGAAAGAATTGTATTGTGTAACTGTGGATGTAATGAGTCTTCTCTTAGCAGGACATTTACAGAGCGGTTGTGCATGGTGCCACTGACAGGTGTGGCATTGTGACCTTTCTGAGATGAACTGATTCCTGCACTGAGGGGTCTTACGTCACTATCAAGGTAAATCATTGAGGCCATCCCCTCGCATGTAAAGTAGCATTGCTCATTTCCCCCCAAAAGAGGACTGTATTGTCAGCAGAAGTATCGTAATCTACATAGTAAAAATGGTGCGTCTCCCTGGCCACGCAATAGTTGGAAGCTATTTAGTGTGACACCTGCTTATTCCTCAATAGCTCTAAATGGGATGTCGCTGATGGTGACTGTGTGGTTCCTGGCGCTTCACTTTAGCTCTAGTGAGTGGTGGTGGGGATGTATCAGTGACCATTGACAAGTCTGCAGTCTCTCTGTCTTTCTCTCTCTCTTTGCCTCGCCCTCTCTCTGTCTCGCTCTCTCTCTCTGTTTCTCCCTCTCACAGCCTGGCTCTTCAGGCGCTGAAGACATCACTGTGATGTAATTTGACTTATGGAACAGGGTGGCAATGTGTTTAGTGTCTATAAGGGCTGTTTGCTGTGGCGTAGGATGACTATAGGATAGGATGTGCACTGGGAGCAGTCCGGAGAGTGTATAGGATCTGTATCAGGGACGATGCTGGCTGGGTCACTCTCCTCACAGGGAGCAGAAAGTGGGTCAGCACTGGGGGAAGAGAAGAGAAGCTTTACACTGAAAACATGCCACACAGAGACAGCCACGGATGGAGTGGGCCTCTATTATTTCATCATGATGCTCTCAAACACAGACGTGGCCACCTTTCCACACCCAGGTTGACACATGTGAGAAGACCCAGAAGACCCAGTCGAGGAACAGAAAGATACCCTGATCCTTTTCAGGCCAACCCAGGGTCTGTGTCCCCAAACTGGTAAATAGTCTGCTTGCCTCACAGCCTTTGTGATCCCTGAAATAAAAGCATCAGGCTACAGTAATTTTAAAAGGGTTCGATAGAACAGATACGAGGAGAGGATACCAACTTTTTTCAGGGACAAATTAATAGGGGCTTAGGAGAGGGTAGAAGAGCCAATGATGTGTGTGAACCTGTGTGACATATGGCCTATTCAAACATTTGACCAATGACGTATATAAACCCTTTATAGTTGACGGTATGTCTTGGCCAATAAGAGCCTTTGAAGCCACCAGGCCGCCATATTCATACTCCTCCTTTCGAGGCTTTGCGTAATGGGAGTGAATCGGGGAAAACAATATCTCCACATTTAAAATACCCATATGGATATTGGCTGCATATGGATGCAGCCAGCCCCAATTCTAGGGATGTGTGAAGACCTTTCAAATGTAAGTATTGAAATTATTAGTGTAGAAAATGTAATTGTTGATTTACTTTGAGAGACTACTCCTGACAGCTTGTGGTCCTGTGTAACCATAGTAACGCATGTGTTCGTGGTTTAGCTAAATTACATTAGCTAGCTAGTTAACGGCTAATGGTGTGCTAGCTAGCTTACAAAGCAATAACCCATTGTTGATGTTATTAAGCATTGATAAAGTGGTGATACATGTGTACAATTTAACTGCTGTTATTGAACAAAAATTGTGACAATGGATGTAGTTAATGTTAGCAGCCAGCCTAGTAAGGCCACCAGTGAACCAGTTCCTAGGTTTATTGCACTGAGTAATTCATTGATCTTGACTCTATTGCGATTTCTTTTTACTGCCTTCGTGGGGGAGTATATTTACATCAGATTGATCTTAAATTGGTCAACAATATTTAAAACATTATGGGATCCTGCATTAACTTATTTTTTCCATGTCATTTCAGCAAGCCATAACACCCACCATCCCAGATTGTTCTGGAATTGTGGAGAACTAGTTGTTGGGGTGAATTTGGTGTGTGTGTGGGGGGGGGCTTTTGATACCACAGAATAGCACTTGATCCAGACAAACTCAGCTACTGCTTTATTCAATCGTTGGGCATCTTTTGATTTCAATATCAGTACATTTGCCTTTTTTTTACATCAAAATTCTTTCAGAGATAGCCATGTATGTATTAATGAATCAATTATACAATCATAACATTTTACTTTGTTTTCACCAATCTCATTACATAATGGTAATCACTTATTTGAATGGTACATCTCTATTGATAAACTGGGTAAATCAATATGTAGCCTAGGCCTATCCACAATACAGGTGAATGCATATTCAATAGTAGTGTGTGCATGCATTGAATTATTCATTAGGCTACAAAATAAACTTTCCAGTGACACACTCAAAGATTAAGTGTAGGCAACTCACCGGAGATGGCCGATGCACTCGTGCCAATATCTCAAGATAAGCTACTTTGAAAAACTGCTGTTCGCTCTGACTCACTCAAAAGTTGTTGAGAAAAAAATGTTTAGCTCCACAGACAGATTGGTCTTCTCTTTTCAGCAGTAGGCATTTGCTTTACAAACGGTAGGCCTATGTTTTTCTCGCAATTGTATTTTGCCATTTGTGAAAGGCAAACTGACAGCTGCAACCATCCATAAAAATATGTTCCCATTCAAGTCAGGTGCACGCAGTCCGACACACAAAGTGCCAGGGTTAGAGCTTTCTAAATCCTTCTCTGGATTATCTCTATGACCACAATGCAACAAGCTGTTCTACACTGAGTTTACAAAACATTAAGGACACGTGCTCTTTCCATGACAGACTGACCAGGTGAATCTAGCTGAAAGCTATGATCCCTTATTGATGTCACTTGTTTAATCCACTTCATTCTGTGTAGATGAAGGGGAGGAGACAGGCTAAAGAAAGATTTTTGGATTGTGTATGTGTGCCATTCAGAGGGTGAATGAGCAAGACAAAATATGTAAGTGCCTTTTGAACGGGGTATGGAAGTAGGTGCCAGGTGCACCTGTGTCAAGAACTGCAACCCTGATGGGTTTTTCCACATTCAACAGTTTTGCTGTGTGTATCAAGAATGGTCCACCACCCAAAGGACATCTAGCCAACTTGATACAACTGGGGGAAGCATTGGCGTCAACAATGGGCAAGCAAATCTTTGGAACGCTTTTGACACTTGTGGAGTCCATGCCCCGATGAATTGAGACTGATCTGAGGGCAAAGGGGGGTGCATGCAAATCAATATTAGGAAGGTGTTCCTAATGTTTGGTATACTCAGTGAATATTTGGCACGCGTGCTGCCCAAATTGTGGCCTTTCCCGACTGTAGTAAAATATTTTTGGGGAAAATTGTTTATAGCTTAATTTTGGCAAAATTATTTCAATTTATCAGGAGTGCTGCAGCACCACTACTTCACTCAGCTATGGTTGCAGCTCAGACTCCCAGTGCAGGCTAGCTATGAGTAAGTGGAGCAGGCACAGTGTCGGCTGCGCTCATAGACAGGCTTAGTCCATCAGACACATTTGACAGAAGTACCGAAAGTAACACAAATTCTAGTACCGACCTGTTTTTCATTTTCTAGTATCAAAAAAGTACAGAAGTTTCAGTATACCGTTCGTGCAACACAAAGACCCAAGTCATATATTCATAATTGCGTCCCTTCAAACACTAAGGCTGCATTTATACAGGCAGACTAATTCTGATATTTTTCCCACTAATTGGTCTTTCGACCAACCAAATCAAATCTTTTCACCTCAGCTCTTTTTCAGAGCTGATTTGATTGGTCAAAAGACCAATTAGTGAAAAAAGATCAGCTCGATGTGTGAACACAGCCATAGAGATCCATTCACAAACAATTATCCATACCAAAAAGATGTTCAGACACCTGAGGAGCCACATTACCCTCGAGCATACTGAGCCCATGTCCATGCATGCGCTGAGCCCATGGCAAGCAGACACATGCCAACCTGCCTTGACATATGTCCACCCCCCGCACACACCTCCATGTGCCCACATACCCGAATGCATCCATATGACACTGGCAAACAGTGGCAGGGTCCAAAACTTGCCGCCAGTCCGAGCCGCCCATCCCACCCACCTGCCACAAAGATCCCTTGTTTGGACACAGGAGTGACCAGTAGATCAGCCAGACCACTCAGATCCAGTTTGACTACGGACATAGAGCACCATTCCTTAATCTCTTCCTTGAAGTAAACACAGATCTGCGATGGTATGGAGTGGTGAAAGCTCTCTCTTATCCAATCACATATAGATCTGTGATTTACCTCTAGGAATAAGGGGGCTGCATCTCAATAACCTTAATAGAGCTCCCTTTAATTACTCAGCTCATCTGCAGAGACCCGATACCTGCAGCTGAGCCGATGCCTGCAACTGAACTATTGGAACAGGGCCCTAAGAGGTAGCATTATGTGGGAGTGTCAGGAAGCAGTGTTTGGAATTTCCAGGTGCGGGGTAGGCTGGGGAAAGGGGGTGGTGGATGTGCCCCCTCCGGTTGGTCTGCCCCAAGGCAACACCCAGCACTTTACCCGGATTGTCCTAGAGATAAACCCCTACTACAGAAATGGGTTCCACAAAATGTAAGTGGCTTTGGATTAAAAGTGTCATCCAAATAAATTAATTTGTTAGCTCGTCGGTCTGCCCAGTAGACTCTAGGCAATGGCTATCCGTCTGTGTTAATGATTGTGAATATTTATATATTTTGTCCCTTTTGCCGTCCTGCGCTTGTACACCTTTGCGTGTGCTCCCATGACAAGGCCATTTGTGCTCGCATACGTGTGTTTGTGTGTGCGTGTGTATGCTTGTAAGTGAAAGGCCCTGTTGTCTCTGTGGGAGTGTGAGACTGCTCCCAGCTTCAACAATGACAGCCAAAGTGACTGTCTGTGTGCCTGCATGCCTGCACATACCCTTTGCCAGCCACCATGCCATCTCTAAACTGGCACAGCAAGAATTAAATAGCCAGAGCTTCTAGAGATTATAGCTGGCTTAACAGAAGCTTAATCACATCATATGTGCAGTATATGGTGAATAGGAAAGGAACAGTGACCAAGAGGGTGAGGGATATATATATTTTACAGTGAAGACTGGGAGGGGACTTTAAAAGGAGATGGGAAATTGTTATTTTAGGTACTTTGCAGGCTACAGCTCTACCACTGTGGATTTGAATAGAATGAATGGTAGGTGCAGGTTCCCCTAATAAAAGCCTGTTTAACCCTTTTAAGCCAACATCAGCTACCTTCTGTTTTTAGGGTTTTCAACTCTGGTGCTCTTTGTGCTGTAACACATCTCACAAAGTTTTTTTCACTGCTGCTAGCTGAGTCACTGAAGTCAGAACTCTTCAGATAAACTTGATGACAGCACTCTTCACTCATAACGCAAAGCCAAACGTGCTTTTGTGAGGCAAACCAGTAACCACAGGAGCGACGCGGTCCTTGTTATCGACGGACTGTCAAGCATGATCCTTTAAATTACAGTCAGATTTTCTCTTGGGGACTTTCCTTTATTCCTAAGGTGTCAGTTGGAATTAAATTGTGCAGCTATTTATAAACCGTGATCCATCTTTACCCATTTTGTCTGTGTAAGTAGTCTCATGTCCGGTGCTGTGTCAGTTACAGGGCAACCTGGTATCCTAGTGGCGACGCAGCGCTGGGCTGGCTGGATCCTTCTAAGTGAGGCAATTATTACCCAACGAATGTGATAAGTAGTTAGTATTGATTGTATTTGTATTTGACTACATCCCCCACAACCGCTCCCTCTGCAGGAAGAGGCCACATCTGTGAAAGATCCATGTCAATTAACCCACACTGGCCTGTTAACCCGTGTGCCTGAAGTTAATGAAACGTTATTCAATACTCAGATGTGCCTGGTGTGAAACACTGGACATGAGAGGAAGACCCTAATGAAATACTCCTGCTAAAGGGTTGGGCTCCTGTGAGGAAAAGACCACTACATTTGAGACTGTACTTCTAGGGCCTTAAGAGGGCCTCTGCCCTCCAGTGCATTTTTGTCATCGGTTTAAAGGTGCAATGTGCAGAAATTGCTCTGCTATTTCCTGGTCGCTAAAATTCTAATAGTTTGTCTAAATTCAGTTTGTGACCCAAACAAGTGTAGAGAATCATTGTACCATCTAAACTAGTGATGCACCGATATTACATTTTTTGGCCGATACTGATATCCGATATTTAACATTTTTGCGGCCTTTTTAAGCTTTCTATTATAGTTAAATAGTTAACACACACATATGGACACAGCGGTCTAAGGCACTGCATCTCAGTGCAAGAGGCGTCACTACAGTCCCTGGTTCGAATCCAGGCTGTATCACATCTGACGGTGATTGGGAGTCCCACAGGGCGGCGCACAATTGGCCCAGCGTCGTCTGGGTTTGGAAGGGGTAGGCCGTCATTGTAAATAAGAATTTGTTCATAACTGACTTGCCTAGTTAAATAAAGGTTACACACACACACACACACAGCACACTGACCAAAAAGTTATTTTGTTGGCATTTACGCATGTCCCCATTACCAGTAAAACATAATCAAAACCTATTTCTTTCACTTACTTGCTGTGCTGTTTCGTTGTTCAGTCGTTTCATTCTCAACCAGGATTTCTATGGAACGCCGTTTGGGTCTTTGCATGTCTTAAAAGATACACGGCAAATAACAATAAGCTTGTTCACCAATCAGGACCTGAATATGACTGCACGTCACATACTAATTTAATGCGTTCCTACATTTTTTTTTACATAGTGTAATCAATGTGTAATAACTATCACTCGTATTTCATATGTAATGATTCATCGATACGTATTCTATGATGTTGGTAAACTTGTCTCGCGCACCTACAGTGCTGGTCATAAAAAAAGCTAGCTAGCTCATGGATGCAAACAATGTTCGTTTCCAAAAACATAGCAAAACAACATCTGTTTCAATAGCTATAGTTAGCTAGCTAACTATATAGATAGGTGTCATCATCTAAAATAACCTTAATTTATAAGACAGTTCTTATTATTTCTTTTTTTAAATTTCACCTTTATTTAACCAGGCAGGCCAGTTGAGAACAAGTTCTCATTTACAACTGCAAGCTGGCCAAGATAAAGCAAAGCAGTGAGACAAAAACAACAACATAGAGTTAGACATGGGATAAACAAACGTACAGTCAATAACACAATAGAAAAATCTGTATAAAGGGTGAGCAAATGTAGTAAGGAGGTAAGGCAATAAATAGGCCAATAGTGGCGAAGTAATTACAATTTAGCAATTTACACTGGAGTGATATATGTGCAGATGAAGATGTGTAAGTAGAAATACTGCTGTGCAAAAGAGCAGAAAAACAAAAACAAATATGGGGATGAGGTAGGTAGTTGGTTGGATGGGCTATTTACAGATGGACTGTGTACAGCTGCAGCGATTGGTAAGCTGCTCTGACAGCTGACGCTTAAAGTTAGAGAGGGAGATATGTCTCCAACTTCAGTGATTTTTTTTGCAATTTGTTCCAGTCATTGGCAGCAGAGAAGTGGAAGGAAAGGCGGCCAAAGGGGGTGTTGGCTTTGGGTATGACCAGTGAGATATAATTGCTGTAGCATGTGCTACGGGTGGGTGTTGCTATGGTGACCAGTGACCTGAGATAAGGCAGAGTTTTACCTAGCAAAGACTTATAGATGACCTGAAGCCAGTGGGTTTGGCGACAAATATGTAGCGAGGACCAGCTAACGAGAGTATACAGGTCGCAGTGGTGGGTAGTATATGGGGCTTTGGTGACAAAACGGATGGCACTGTGATAAACCGCATCCAATTTACTCAGTAGAGTGTTGGAGGCTATTTTGTAAATGACATCGCCAAAGTCAAGGATCGGTAGCATAGTCAGATTTACGAGGGTATGTTTGGCAACACGAGTGAAGGTGGCTTTGTTGCGAAATAGGAAGCCGATTCAAGATTTAATTATGGATTGGAGATGCTTAATGCGAGTCTGGTAGGAGAGTTTATAGTCTAGCCAGACACCTAGGTATTTATATTTGTCCGCATATTCTAAGTCAGAACCGTCCAGAGTAGTGATGCTAGTCGAGCGGGTGCAGGCAGCAACCGGTTGAAGAGCATGCATTTAGTTTACTAGCATTTAAGAGCAGTTGGAGGCCACGGAAGGATTAATGGTGGTTGGACTCATCTATGTGAAGCTAGCCACAATAAGGATTAGCCACAATAGTGTACTTTGCGGTTAGCCTTCAAAATAAAAGTGTGTCATTGACAGTGATGCAAATGAATACAAATAGTAGAATTATGCCATAATTGAATAGATCATGCTAAATGACGTTGGAATGTTGTTATATAAAATCAACAAAATTATTTGTTAATTATTTGTTAATACAAGGATTCCTACATCATTGCTAAGAATAGTGAAAATGACTGCAGTTTCTACTGGTCATTTATTTTAGGCTGGTTGTATTGGTGCTAGCTAGGTACCGAGCTAAAACTAGCTAGCTACCGCAGAAGTTGCGGTCAAATGTAATGCTTTATTACCAACGAGGTATTTTAAACACATCGTTCGTGGCCGGTGTTTGCTTGTTTGCAGACTTTTTTTATACAGCTTTGACAGTGATACTGATAGTGGTGGTGCTTGGCTTGCAAGTGCAAATTCAGAACAGACAACATTCTATAATAGAACGGTGTTATTTGATGTGTCAAATGAAAAGCTTATTTAACGTGTCAAATAGTGTTATTTGTTGTCTATCTTTTTTGACACGCAAAGACCCAAATGGCATTCCATATGTAACAGTATAACTTTAAACCGTCCCCTCGCCCCGACCTCGGGCGCGAACCAGGGACCCTCTGCACACATCAACTGACACCCACGAAGCGTCTTTACCCATCGCTCCACAAAAGCCGCGGACCTTGCAGGGCAAGGGGAAACCCTACATCTAGATTTCAGAGCAAGTGACGTAACTGATTCAAACGCTACTAGCGCGTACCCGCTAACTAGCTAGCCATTTCACATCCGTTACACTCACCCCCCTTTCAACCTCCTCCTTTTCCGCAGCAACCAGTGATCCGGGTCAACAGCATCAATGTTACAGTATTACTTTAGTACGTCCCCTCGCCCCGACCCGGGCGCGAACAAGGGACCCTCTGCACACATCAACAACGGTCGCCCACGAAGCATCGTTACCCATCGCTCCACAAAGGCCACGGCTCTTGCAGAGCAAGGGGAAACCCTACATCTAGGTTTCAGAGCAAGTGACGTAACTGATTGAAACGCTACTAGCGCGTACCCGCTAACTAGCTAGCCATTTCACATCCGTTACACATAGTATGTCGTGAAACTAATAGCAGTGACGCTATTACTGTGTAACTTCGGTAGGTCGGGCCTCCCGGGTGGCACAGTGGTCTAGGGCACTGCATCGCAGTGCTAACTGCGCCACCAGAGTCTCTGGGTTCGCGCCCAGGCTCTGTCGCAGCCGGCCGCGACCGGGAGGTCCGTGGGGCGACGCACAATTGGCATAGCGTCGTCCAGGGTAGGGAGGGTTTGGCCGGTAGGGATATCCTTGTCTCATCGCGCTCCAGCGACTCCTGTGGCGGGCCGGGCGCAGTGCGCGCCAACCAAGGGGGCCAGGTACACGGTGTTTCCTCCGACACATTGGTGCGGCTGGCTTCCGGGTTGGAGGCGCGCTGTGTTAAGAAGCAGTACGGCTGGTTGGGTTGTGCTTCGGAGGACGCATGGCTTTCGACCTTCGTCTCTCCCGAGCCCGTACGGGAGTTGTAGCGATGAGACAAGATAGTAATTACTAGCGATTGGATACCACGAAAAATTGGGGAGAAAATGGGATAACAAAAAAAAAAAAAAAAAAAAAAAACTTCGGTAGGTCAACATCTGAACAATAGCGCACTTGGTAACGTTAGTGTGTACCGGTGCTCGATCGGTCAAGAAAGCCAACATCACCCACGCCAGAGAACGGTTGATTGTCAAGGGCAATGAATTCCATTATCTTGGCGTTAATGGATTTCGCCTTTGAGTTGTCTCGCTGAAATGGTCTTACTCTTTCAAATGACTGCTCGACTTGTTGACTGCTCGATCCACACAGCAGACATTGTGGGCTAGGTTAGGAATGCTGTGTACTGCAAAGCTTTACGTGGCGTCATTACGTCATGTACCTACATTATATAGGTATGCACGTCAGTTTTTCACATCGGCGTTAAACTATGTTTAACCGATACCGATGTTAGCTAAAAATGCCAATATCGGACGATTCCGATATGTTCACAGATATATCGTGCATCCCTAATCTGTTAGATATATTTTCAATAACCAAAAATATTGTATTTTCAGCTGTTTGAAGCTGGTGTACAAAACTGAAAGTAAAAGACGCAAAAAATTACTTTAGAACTGTAGGCTTAGAAATAGCCCACATAGAAAAGATATACCACTTCTTAGACTTGCTTTCAATGGAGAATAACAGATCTATCTCACATTTCAAATAAAATGTAATTTGTCACATGCCCCGAATACAACAGGTGTAGACCTTACAGTGAAATGCTTACTTACAAGCCCTTATTAACCAACAATGCTTTAAGAAGAAAAACGTGTTAAGTAAAAAAATAAAAATAAATGTAAGTAACAAATAATTAAACAAGCGCAATTTCTATGTCAATTTAGTCAGGTCGACCGAAAAGTTGTATATTGCAGCTTTAAACTGGATCGGTTGCTTGCTGGATGGAAAATTGAGTTTCTTGTTGTTTTTATGTCTCAGTTTAGACATTTGAATAGATGCTGCAGCTGTCCTTGTCTGTCTGTCCATCCTTCCTGTACTTTTTTTTGTAGCAATGCTACCGTACCTGTAGACTTCCGGTAATTGCGCTAACGCTAGTTAGCAATGGCTTGCGAAACTAACGCTAACTTCCTTCTTATTGCACGCAGAGACATAAAAAGGGTATAATGCCAGAATCTCTCAGTATCCCTTTAAGGCAGATGTTTACATTTATATAAAGAAAACTTCCACTGCTATTCATTGATAACAGCTAATCTTGTGGTGTTCAGCTGGGGGTTTTGGGAGAGACCACCGCCTACAATATATAATGCCTTCCTCACTCCCCTATCAGAATTGAGTCACTGTCTACGACCGGTACTTAGGCTACAATTTATTAATTTCAGTCAATGTTATGTCAGTGTTCCTTCATCATTATGCATAGATATTGTAATGGATCTAGGATGGAGAGAAGGTAGATTTGACTCTCCAAACTGGGTTTAAAATGACTAAAGCTTGTTTCAGAAAATCTGCTAATTATTGTTATGCTATTTCAGTTAGATAGTCAGTACAAGGTCTAGTCCTGGCTGTGGTGGTATGTGTTCCAATAGATTTTGTAATGGGTTTGTCTTCTGGCAAGTCATACTGCCGGAGCCGTTTCTAATAATGTTAATGATGACTGTGAAATGTGTCTGCCTGCCTATCCCTCTCCAAATCCATCCTGACAGTATAAACTGCAGCTATTTTAGGGGTTATAAATTAATATTGAAGCCGGAGCTGATGGTAAAAAGGAGTTTCTCTATACTTGACACTGAATCTAGAAAATGTTGCCCTACATTTAAAAAAGCATTGTGTGATGTGATCCTAGCAACATCCATGTAGTATTTAATTGCACTTTGCACTGGAGTGAGTTACTCCCCTATAACACAGTGCAGTTGCTTGGTGCAGTGCTTGGTTGGTACTAGTTCCTCCTCTGGCAGTACCCAGCCAGTGGTTTGTTGTAATAGTTAAGGTTGGCCACTGGGGGCAGCAAAGGAGGGACCACCAGACCCTCCTCAATTATCACAACGTTTGGCCTGCATCACACCCGTTAATCTACTTCTCTGGATGTTTATCCTGGTCCTAGAGTCAGCCCGGTGCTGTCACAAAGCCTCAGTTCCAATTCCTCTTACTACCATCAGTTGATTAAAAAATATTTTGTTTTATGTCTGTATTTGAATGCGAAATGTATGCTGTTAATTTAAATGGAAGAGCAGGAGGGTATTTTTTTGCACACAGACAGACTGTCACAACTGGAACTGTGCCATTGCCTCTTATGGGTATATCCCAAACAGAAACCTGATCTCAAAATAAACTCTCCCTGACGCTTAAGAAAAAAATTACCTTTCATCTTGGCATTGTAAACCATGACATAGTGCAACATTGGAAATGTCACTGCATGCGTGTGGACAACATTGTGTTATGTACAATAGATGTGCATCCTGTCTAACGCTTTTGGGTCTCTGTGTGACACAGTTTGGTGGTATGTGCGATTAGCCCCATCTGTCTGTCTGTGCTGGAATGAATGTGTGCTTTTCAGGTGAAAGGTCGAGCAGGGGGAGGGGTAGCCTCATCAGGGATTAACAGTGGGGATTCTCTACTGTCTCTCTCCAGAAAAGGGTCGGCATAAGCGCAAAGACGTGCATAGTGATGCCGCGTAAGACCTCTCTCTGTGCCATTATCCCACCCCCTTTAATACAGACACAGTAATGCACACAAATGACGGTGGACCTGCTCCTGCATGAGAACAGGTTACAAGTTTCTGGCAAAACATTTTTTTCTCAATAAATAGGGAGCCAAAATAAATTTGGGAATTAAAATAGCGTAAAATTAAATTATAGAGAAGTATTATTAATGAAATTGGGAAAAAAAATTGAATTTGCTTTCCTGAATTTATTTATTGGAATTGACATGGAATTGATGGTAACTCTGAGCAGAACACATTTATACCTCAGTCATGTTCAGCGGTTTCATACAGGAAAATGGGGACCTCTAGGTGTCATTAGCAGACATTGAAGGAGATGTTTGACAAGAAAGATTTTCCTTTTTTTAAAGTGATCATGCAAAAAAGTGATTTCCTCTTTTCTATTCAACAGTTACCATTTATAAGCATCACATAACAAAAACATAACATACCCGCCTGGTATGGAAAATGCTCAGCATCTGACCGTAAGGCGCTACAGAGGGTAGTGCGTACGGCCCAGTACATCACTGGAGCCAAACTTCCTGCCATCCAGAACCTATATAATGGGCAGTGTCAGAGGAAGCCCATAAAATTGTCAGACTCCAGTCACCCAAGTTATAGACTGTTTTCTCTGCTACTGCACGGCAAGCGGTAGCGGAGCGCCAAGTCTAGGACCAAAAGGCTCCTCAACAGCTTCTACCCCCAAGCCACAAGACTGCTGAACAATTAATAAAATCGCCACTGGACTATTTACATTTGCCCCCTCCCCCCTTTTGTACACTGCTGCTACTCGTTGTTTATTATCTATGCATAGTCACGTCACCTACCTACATGTACAAATGACCTCATCTAATCTTTATCCCCCGCACACTTGACTCGGTACCGGTACCACCTGTATATAGCCTTGTTATTCTTATTGTGTTACTTTTTATTTTATTTTTTTACTTTTAGTCTATTTGGTAAATATTTTCTAAACTCTTCTTGAACTGCACTGTTGGTTAAGGGCTTGTAAGTAAGCTTTTCACAGTAAAGTCTACACTTGTTGTATTTGGTGCATGTGACAAATAAAATTTGATTTGATGAGATTATTGGACTTCCTGAAATTCTTTCTGTATTGAATTTCATTTGTAACTCTGCATGGTTACTCGCAAGGGGGAAAATGTCATAACTTTATGACACTAATATTGTCTAGATTGCTCAATCTGTTTGTCCAGTATTCCTGGCATGGCCCGAGTATTTGCCTCCCCTTTGTACAATCCTACACCTGTCCTTGCAGGGACCTGCCGGGTCCTATTTATGGAGGAAGCGCCTCAAACTTCTTTCAGTGTTCAACTTGACTCTGCTTGCTCTTGGGTTTCTTGGCAGAACTCTCGTGGCAGTAGCAATATTAGGCCATTTTTGTCACATGTAACTCCAACCTTTCCTGTACACTATATAGCCCACTGGGAAACATAACACATGCTCATGCTCATCACCTATGACATGCCTTGCAACGCCTGTAGTTGCCGGGTGGAATTATGGGTCATGGCTAGAAAGGATCCAGCTTTTGTCAAATTAATGTAAGTATATATTTTTTTGCATTTTAGTAAACCCTAAATCTTTTCCTGACCTTAACCTAGTTCTCCTAACCTGCTATGAAAAGTCAAATCTGATGTTAATTTGACAAAAGCTGGATCCCTTCTAGCCATGAACAGAAATCCATGAACAGAAATTCTGCCACATTTCCCATTCCTCCCAGAGGTCCTTGAGCTGTTGTGATGATCAGAGGGGCATGTTGTAACAGGATGATGCATAGATGTATATTTGGATTTACTTTGTTTCACCCAAGTCAAAGTTTGATATTTGAAACTGTTTGTCAGTGTGTTACTTTTAGCAGTTGCAGCTTGATGTAACAACTGTAACATACTGCAAGTTCTAGATAACTTTAATAAATCAAGCATTTTACATCACTTTCTGTTGCATAATTTTCAATGTTTTTACAAAGTAAATGTATTATTGGTTAATTTTATTTCATTTCAAAGGTTAGAAAAAAGGTTGGTGCCTTTTCTTTTTTTTTTTAAGGTGGAGACCTTGGCGTCACAAGGCGCCATGTAACCTTATTTAGTTGTTAGGATTTCACTGGTCGGCCATGAGAGCTGTGATATATATTTGGATATTCTGTCTGTAGAAATGGAGGTTGAAAATACAGCAGAGAACCATGTGATTCGTTGTTGGTAAGGATTCCATCCATCCCTTCGCTAGGTGAGAATGGGTAATGCTTATGATGGGTGAAATCAGTGCTTGTCTCTGGGTCTACTTATCGCTGAAATTAAAGGACATTTAGTTCTACAGTATACACACACCTTATAAAACATCTTCCCAGGCTTTAGCTGAGCTGAAACGCAACCCCGGCAACCTCCCCGCAGTGTAATTGTAATTCGCTGCTGTGTTACCCCTCCGTTCCTCTGGCGCTCGTAGCTTCTTCTGTAGAGTTCGACTACCGTATCTTCCCACTGCATCATGTTTACCTAGCAACACGCATCACCCGCTGCCGGTCCTCCCATTGGTCATTTCAAAACGCACCCGGGACCAATGGCAGGGCTGTTACCATGGTACAGTGTGTAGTTGCCGGGTGGAATTTTGCTGCAAGGCACGTGAGTCCCGGAGTCTTCGCCTTGCGTTTTTAATCTCGGGTGTCTGGGTGCTTTGCAAACGTGATTTATTGGAACGGAGTCACACTCCCTCCTGAGAATCAGCTCACAATAATACACGTACACATTTATCTATACATTTGTGCGTATACAATCAAAATAGTGTTAATGACACAAGGAGGCTGCACCAGTTCGGTTTGGACTGTATGTGCCTTGCTGTGCCTCTGTTCGGCGCTAAGGAGAAAGGGGACTGAATTTGCTGGCTAATTGCTCAACCAAGTTTAGTATAACGTTGCTATTCATATTTGTTGTGTCATATTTTGGAACAAAGATGGAGAAGCTGTTGTGTCTCCAGATCAGATTAGACTGTCAAAGTCCCTGGCATTTTGGAATTAAGTTGTATTGCAGTTTACACACATTTGGGGACATAATTGTTATTTATTCTAATATATATTAAATGTTTTGTTAAGGCTACCTATTGTTGTTTTTCTCATCATTTGTATGTTTCTGGTAACACTGTTTTTTTTTGTTTTTTTAATGTTCAGAACATTGAATAATTGTTGTTGGTGACTGTTTACATCCTAATTTGTGGTCTAGAGAACATTCATAATTGAGAAATATAGCAATACCCTGCGACTTTTTAAATTGCCAGTCAGCCCCAGAACATAGCACATGCATACACAGTGCAACTGCAGAGCAACCCCAGGTGCTATTGCAAAAGTCATTCTAATGTCCTTGTCCTGCATGCAAAGTGTACATTTATTTTGGGTGTGAGCACCCACAACCCCACTCCCATGTCACCCACCACCTCAGTAACGTCGCTAACCTATAACCTGTAATTGGGGTTTAGTTTTTGCATCAACAGTGCTCTCTAATGGAAGTGACATGTGCTGCATAGCTATTTCAAATATCTCCAGCTCGCAGTTTGATAAAGTTGTGTGCTGAAATCTATCCCAATCCTTGCATGACGACAGTAGCTGTCTGCAGTGAAGTTCACGTTTTTCTGAAGGGGGAACACGCACATTCACTGGCTACCGTGGAGGATGAATGACGGCATGGTTAACCTCGTTTTGTACATCCCCTCCCATCTCTCCAGTTTCTGTTCTTTTGGGGGAGAATAGAGAAACGAATACCCAACATGAACACGCAGGGATTCACAACATTCAATCTCCTTGAGAACAGACAATGCTGTTTCGGTTCCACATGTCACAGGGAATTATTTTCAGAGCTTTCAAAAATACCAAGGCTAAATTATCACAACATTACTTATTATCATATAGATAATAATTTACCCCATTGCCATTTATTGGTGTCACAGGGGTTTATTTTCTTCCTGTATTTGATCTGAAGAAGAAACAAAGTATATTTAGTTGATGTTCCAAGAAAGTTACTCAGTTTGATCAGATTGCCAGTGTTTTCAGATATCCCAAATCATGTTATTGCCTGTTTTGCTTACATTATCCTAGTTTGTGTGACTTGCAGGCAAGTACTGGACAGAATATTTTAATTAGATGTGAACGGTCACCTGGCAGATGTCCCTGTGCTGGCATTAGACATTCTCGTTTTGTGTTTTTTTGTGCCCTATTCCAGTTATGCATGCTATTTATGGGAA